>NW_008705620.1:0-250 GCF_000186865.1 Aureococcus anophagefferens
TCACGGAGCGCACGGAGCTGTCCATGCCGAGGTTGTCGAAGCGCTTCACGTGGGCGTCGATGGTTGCGCTCATCATGCTGATTTCCTCTGGCATATGCGGGACGAACAGCCGCGGCGCGGAGCAATGCCAGTCACCACACCTCACTTTCACCACATGAGTTCCAGTCTTCGTGCGGCAACACAACTTACGTGGTTCGTGAAATTGACTCTCGAGGGGTCCACGGACGACAAAACACCCGCACAGAGCACG
>NW_008705620.1:300-12849 GCF_000186865.1 Aureococcus anophagefferens
TGGACCCCTCGAGAGTCAATTTCACGAACCACGTAAGTTGTGTTGCCGCACGAAGACTGGAACTCATGTGGTGAAAGTGAGGTGTGGTGACTGGCATTGCTCCGCGCCGCGGCTGTTCGTCCCGCATATGCCAGAGGAAATCAGCATGATGAGCGCAACCATCGACGCCCACGTGAAGCGCTTCGACAACCTCGGCATGGACAGCTCCGTGCGCTCCGTGACGTCCGCGTCCTGCGAGAGCGACAAGTTCTACACGACGACGGCCTGGTCGCCGGTCAAGGAGAAGCGCGAGCTGCCGCAGCACATCGCGACGCTCCGCGTGCTCGGCAAGAACTCCGTGAACGTGAACATGGCCATGGCCGAGCTGCTCAACAGCCACGGCTGCGTCGTCGAGCACAGCGAGCAGTTCCGGGACCACGACATCGACGCGTACTTCCAGCGCGTCGAGTTCAAGTACGAGACGATGCGCAAGACGACGGAGCAGCTCGAGGGCGCCGTCGCCGAGGTCTGCGGCCGGCTGGGCCTCGAGTTCCAGCTCAACTGGAACTCGCGGAAGAAGAACGTCTGCGTCATGGTGTCCAAGTACGACCACGTGCTCTGGGAGATCCTGCTCCGCCACAAGGCCGGCGAGCTCGCCTGCAACATCCCCCTCATCATCTCGAACCACGAGGACCTGCGGCCCATCGCCGAGGCCTTCGGCATCCGCTTCGAGGTCTTCAAGATCACCAAGGACACGAAGCGGGCGCAGGAGGACGCGGAGATCGCGCTCTGCCGCGAGCTCGACGTCGACCTCGTCATCCTCGCGCGCTACATGCAGATCATGTCCGACGAGTTCTGCTCCGCCTTCACGCACCGCTGCATCAACATCCACCACTCCTTCCTCCCCGCGTTCATCGGCTCCAAGCCCTACCACCGCGCCTTCGACCGCGGCGTCAAGCTCATCGGCGCGACGGCGCACTACGCGACGGCCTGCCTCGACGAGGGGCCCATCATCGAGCAGGAGGTCGAGCGCGTCACGCACCGCGACTCCATCGAGGACCTCCTCCGCAAGGGCCGCGGCGTCGAGCGCCGCACGCTCCTCCACGCGCTCCGCGCGCACCTCGAGGACCGCGTCGTCGTCTACGGCAACAAGACCGTCGTCTTCGAGAACTAGGCGCGCGCCGCCGCCCAAGCCGAACCGGCCGGCCCGCCGGGCCGGGCCGGTCCCCTCCTCCCCCCGATTCGGAGAAGCGCCCCTCCAGATTTGCACGAAGCTAAATGTCCCTGTGTCCCAACGTGCGTCCATGTGTGTTCAGCGTTCACCTCCGGACGGGTGTGTGTTCCGCACGCAACACGGCGCTTCGAAGTGCCCCGGGCCGCTCAAACTGCCGTTGTCCGCGCGGGCACGCGCGAGGCGTCGGACGGCGACGCGCGCGCGCGCTCTTCAACTAGCCAAAGTTGATTTTGCCACGCGAGGCCTCGAGCTTTGGCTTGTGAGCTGCAGCCATCCCGAAGAAAGTGCAGTTGGGGGCCCGAAGTGCAACATGTTACGCGCCTTCTCCCGCCCCGGAGCCCTCCTGGGCCGCGCCTCGACGCTCAAAACCACAACAACAACGCCCTGGTTCAAGCAAACCAACGCGCTGCAGACGCTGCTCGCGCCGGCGAAGAGCCTCGCGCGCCCCGGCGCCGCGGCGGCGCTGCGGCCGGCGGCCTGGCGCGCGCCGCTCGTCGCGCGGGCCGTGCCCGTGCGCTGCCTCTCTGCCGTCGTGCCCGACGAGAAGAAGCCCGCGGCCGCGGCCGCGCCGCCGGCGCCGTTCGACCCGAACAAGACGATGGGCATGCTCGAGACCGTGGGCGGCGTCCAGCGGGACCGGTCGTCGGCCCAGCTCTTCGCGTCGTCGTTCCTCGGCGGCGCCATGCTGAGCTGGGGCTCCATCCTCATGATGGTCGTCGCCGGCGGCGCGCCGTCGCTCGCGGCGGACCCGGGCCTCCAGTCGCTGCTCCGGGGCATGGTCTTCCCGCTGGGCCTGAGCCTCATCGTCCTCAGCAAGAGCGAGCTCGTCACGGCGAACTTCCTCACGCAGTACCTGCCGAAGCCGTCGCCGGACGCGCTCCGCGTGCTCTCGGTGTCGTTCGCCGCGAACCTCGCGGGCTCGCTGGCCATGGTCGGCCTCGCGTCGTCGGCCTGCCTCTTCACGCCCGGCGCGGCGGCGCTCCTCGTCAAGGCCGCCTCGGGCAAGGCCGCCCTCGCGCCGTCCGTCGCCTTCCTCAAGGGCGTCGGCGCGAACTGGCTCGTGAACCTGGCCGTCTTCCAGGCCGCGAGCTCGCCGACGGCGCCGGGCAAGATCGCCGCGCTCTGGCTGCCCATCATGACCTTCATCACGCTCAACCTCGAGCACTCCGTCGCCAACATGTTCCTCCTGCCCATGGCCTCGGCGCTCGGCGCCGAGTTCACCGTCGCGGACATGGCCGCGAACATCGGCGTCGTCGCGGCGGGCAACGCCGCGGGCGCCGTGCTCCTCGTCGGCATGCTCCAGAAGTTCTCGCTCTTCGGCGAGCAGAAGTAGGCGACGAGCGACCGCGCCGCGGACCAAGCCGCGGCGCCCCGCCGCCTGCGCATAAGAAGAACCGCATCGTGGCTGGCTTTATATGGGGTGGCCGGCGGTGCTCGCGGGCGTGGCCGTCAAGGTTTGGAACCGGCGAAAGCAACGTCTAGAATCAACGTCGGCGAGGCGTGCTGGCGCGCGGTTTTGGCGGCGACGCGTAGCACCGCGGCGAACTTCGCGGTCGTCGTCCGGACACGGCGCGGCGCGGCGCGGAGACTTGGGGGCAAGCCGCAGAGCGCCGAACCGCGCTGCGGGCGCGCGAGGAGAGCTCGTCTCGGGGCCTTCGGACGCGTCGCCGCGGGGAACACGAGCCTCATCACGCTTTGTTGGACTAGTTATTGAAGGGGATGCGCGCCCGACTGCGTCCGTCCGGGGAGGGGAGGCAGGTCCGCGGTTTGTTGCAGTCGCTGAATGAAAGTTCTTCGGGTGGGTGCAGCAACACACGTGGCCAGATCGTGGCCTCCTGACATCCACAGCGTACCATGCTCGGCCTCGCCCTCCGCCGCTCCTCCTGCATCGCCTCCACGGTGCCGCGCCGCGCGCTCGCGCCGGCGACGCGCTCCTTCGCGTCGCCGCCCATCGGCGACCTCGCCGAGCGCCTCATGGCGTCGAAGAAGGCCACGGGCAAGACCTTCGACGAGATCGCCGACGGCCTCGGCTGGACGAACGCGTACACGTGCCAGCTGCTCCTCGGCCAGGCGCAGCTCAAGCCCGCGTCGCGCGCCAAGTTCTCCGCGGCGGTGCCCGGCATCTCGGCCGAGGACCTCGACACGCTCGAGGTCGCGCCCATGCGCGGCTTCGACGACGAGATCCTCAAGGAGCCCAACGTCTACCGCACCTACGAGGCGATCACGCACTACGGCAACGCCATCAAGCTCCTGATCAACGAGAAGTTCGGCGACGGCATCATGAGCGCGATCGACTTCTACTTCACCGTCGGCTCGACCGTCGGCAAGCAGGGCGAGCGCCGCGTCGTGCTGACGTTCAACGGCAAGTTCCTCCCGCACATCGAGCAGAACGCCGCGGACAACACGGCGCCGTCGCCGGAGGCCAAGTGAAGACCCGAGGTCCGCGGCCGCCGCGGAGACCCGTCGTCCGGCATCGATCGAAGGGCGAGCGCCATGCGCCGCCAGTAGCGGGTAGCTAAGAGTCCCGTAGCGGCGTGCGTAGCGGCGCGGCGTCGCCGGGGAGGAGGCCGCGGCGACTCGCGGCGGGGACGCGGTAGCCTTCCCGCGTTCAGGGACTGATTGGCCGATAGGCTTCCTCGAGACGAGTACCGTGTGCATCCGTGTGCGGACTGGCCGCCGAGCCGAGATCGCGCTGCGATTTGCAAATTGCAAGCGAGGCCGCCGCGCCGCGGTCGCGGACCACGCGGCGCGCGGGCGGATCTCGAGCATCTTACAGAGAGGGGCCGGGTGCCGCATTGGGGGTAGGGTAGAGCTGGAGGAGCGTGGTGGCTCCGCGTACTGGCGTAGGCGCGCGTGTGTCTCGCCTCCGGACGTCTCCCCAGTCGCCGATTGTTGCCGTGATTGAGTGAAACATTTGGGTGACCTTTCCTTTGGTCGCCTCTTCGAACACGCAGAATATCGTATAGAAGGTCAGCGCTCGCGCGCCGCCGCTCCCGCCCCGCGTACCACCTCCCGCCGCGCCCGCACGCTCCTCCCGCCCTCCACCACCCCTCCACCACCTCTCGCGCGACTTTCCCCCGCGAAAATCGCCCGGATATTCGCCTCGCCGCGAACTTGAACGATTTAGGACACTTGTCACCATGGTCGCCCACAATGTCATCGCCCACTCCAACGCCCACACGCTCCCCCGTCCCGTCCAGTACGAGAACAAGTTCATGCACGTGAAGCGGGTCTTCAACACGCAACCCGAGGTCATGGGCTTCGTCATCTGCGTCGGCGAGACCATCCACGAGCGCATGCTCAAGAAGCCCCTCATGACGTGCCTCCTCTCCGTCCAGGCGGGCCTCCTCCTCTCCTTCGGCATCCTCATGTCCTGCCAGGTCGGCGGCCGCTGGGGCTCGTCGACGGGCGTGAACAACTTCGTCTTCGCGGGCTTCGGCATCCCGTTCGGCCTCACCTTCATCGTCATGTGCCAGGGCGCCGAGCTCATCACGGCCAACTACATGTTCTGCACCTTCGCCGTCCTCGCCGCCGAGCCCGAAGACCGCATGCGCCAGATCAAGGGCCTCCTCGGGAACTGGTTCGTCTGCTGGTGGGCGAACCTCGGCGGCGCCGTGCTCCACTTCGTCGTGTTCGCCTGGTCCTCGGGCCTCATGAAGACCGTCGCCGTCGACAACGACCCCTACTCGGACCCGACGGGCTCCCTCGAGAACCTCGAGAAGCTCTGGTACGAGTCGGCGGCGTCGTTCCGCGAGGACTTCAACGGCGACTTCTGCACGCGCGGCAACTGGGGCAACGCCAACGTCTGCAAGGTCATGAAGGTCTGCCGCGCCAAGTGCACGGCCGCGTTCACGACGTCCATCATCCGCGGCGCGGGCTGCAACTGGATGGTCTGCCTCGCGATCTGGCTCCAGATGATCGCGACGGAGCCCATCTCCAAGTTCATCATGATCTGGCTCCCGATCGAGCTCTTCATCTCCTCCGGCTTCGACCACCTCGTCGTCAACCAGTTCCTCATCCCCGCGGGCATCATGACCGGCGGCCACTACCTCGACAGCCGCTGCAACTGGGGCAACGCGTTCTGGTTCAACTGGTTCCCCGTCACCCTCGGCTCCATCATCGGCGCCTGGTTCCTCGTCTTCCCGTTCTGGCTCATCAACAAGGACGGCTGGTACGCGGGCGTCAAGCAGCGCGCCGCGATCACCGAGGCCGAGACCAAGTTCGTCGACGGCAAGGTCGAGGACGCCTGAGCAAGCAAGCAAGCGTTGTACATAGCTACGTGAATCAAGAAGTCGAGACCCGGACCTCAAACCGACCGGCCGTCTCTCCCCCCGCCGCTCCCGCCGCGGCCCGCCCCGTCGGGCCTCGGTTCGCCGCCGCCCCCGCGGTTCCGTCCCACGGAAGACCGCGCGCGCCGCGCCTTGTGTGACGCCCCTGCACGTAATCCCATCGAATCGCTCCGCGGGCTGTTTCTCGGTCGCCGATGGGTCGGGCCGCGCGGGAGCGCGTTCGGAGCGCGCGGCGGGAGGCGGGAGGCGCGCGCGCGGCCGCGGAGGCGATGCAGGAGGAGGGGCGCGGCGGCGAGTAGGCCGGGGATGCGAGATGCGGCGCGCCTACGCGTGTCGGAGCGCTTTTGCGACCGCTCCGAGCCGCATTTGACCTTCGGAAAATGTTGCACGTTTTACGTGCAACTCAACAAAACTGGTGCAAAGTCAACAACCGAAGATTGAGGTGATTTAGGCGCCACCATGCGTCCGCAAGTGCCCCCGGCACGCGTGGAACCGCCCGTCGACGCGGCTGCGTCGGCACGGGCGTCCGGCGTCGCCGCGGCGTCGCCGCGAACTCGATGGTCGCCGCGCGGAATCAGGTGCGAGGCGCGCCTCGGAGGCTCGGACGCGCCACACCAGCAAGACGTGCCTTCGGGACGCGCGCCTTCATGTCAAATCCAAGAACACACCACGTCCCACAACACAGCTTAGACCGTCGGGCCGCGCGGCTACGCCTTCTTCTTCTTGAGCGGGTGGACGGTCTCGCCGTAGGTGTTCACGGCCGTCGTCGCCTTGATGGAGATCATGCCGTAGACCATGCTCACGAAGGTCGCGATGACGTAGTTGTCCGTGAGGTGGAAGCCCGCCTGGCCTGCGCGGGACGGACGCTCGGCGGCGGCGCGCGGCGCGGCGGACGCGGCGCCGCGGGCTGTGGTCGTAGAACGCCTTGAAGCACGGCAGCATGACGGTCTGGACGAGAACGAAGATGAGCGCCGTGACCATGAACGCGTAGAGCTGGTACCTGCGGCGCGGGCGGCGGCTCGGCGGCGGCGGCTCGGCGGCGGCGGCCCGGCCTCGGCGGCGCGCGCGCGGCGCCGGCGGCGCGCATGACGTCGAGCTCGTTGTCCTTGCAGCGCGACGTGTAGTAGCCCGCGGCGCACGTGAACGCCGACATGCCGCAGACGGCGATGCAGCTGAGCGGCGTGAGCACGATGGGCTGGAGGACGACGAGGAAGAAGCACGAGATGATCGCCGCCCCGCTCTGGCATCTAAACCACTTGATGAAGGTGCGCTTGGCGACGTCGATGGCCTCTTGTTCGGCGGCTGACGGCATGATGAGCTGTGCTGTCGTCGCTGGTGGCGCGCGACGTCGACGCGGAGCTTGTTTGGATCACAATTTGTGCGTCGAGGCTCGAGCTGCAGCTGCACACGCCGGGTTTCAGTTGGAATCGGCGGCCTACCCGACGCCCTGCGTCGCGAGACATGGGGCCGATTCGGTCGCCGCACTCGTCAGGCGGCTGGGGCGCACGCCCGGACAGATCCGCCGGGTCGGGACCGGGACGCATGGCGTCGAGCGCGCGGACCCGCTCCACGACGTCGCAGTGGGGTCGTACACGTGGACGCAGGCAAAGACACGCCGGCGCGCGCGTCGCAGACGCATCGAGGAGGCTGAAGAGAGGGCCTCGGAAGGCAGCACGTGAGCCTAGGCTCGCGAGAAAAAACGGCACCGTGCACGGCAACCACAAAAGAATTCATAGGCAGCCCGCCCGCGGTTTGGAACGATGATGAGCGGCGTCGTCGGCGGCGCGCCCGGCGTCGACGGCGTCGGCGCGTCCGCCGCCGCCGCCCCCGGCCCGCCCCTCGACGCGACGTCGACGATCCCGCTGCTCTTCTCGCAGCACGTGAGCGACCTGCACGTGGCCCTGGGCCGCCTCCAGTACACCAAGGCGAAGCACTGCTCCGAGCGGAGCGGCTGGGAGAGCACGAACGCGCAGACCGTGCTCGCCTTCGAGGACGCGCTGCGCGTCCTCGACCGGGAGCGCGACGAGCTCGTCGCGGAGGTCGACTACCACCACTCCACGTGCCGGTCGGAGCTCGAGGCGGCGCGCGACCGCTGCGCGGCCGAGGCGGGCGCCGCGGCGGTCCTCGCGGACATCGACCGCCAGTGCCGGCTCCTCGACGACGTCGCCGAGGCCGTGCAGCGCGCCATGCGCGCCCACAACCGCGAGGCCCTCGTCGCGCACTTCCCGAAATTGCTGCGCCGCTGCGACGACGTGCTCTTCGACAGCCACCGCCTGAGCGAGAAGGCCACGGACGCGCCGCGGCTCGCCCTCGACGACGTCGGCAAGCTCCGGAGCCTGCGGGACCGCGTCACGTCCGCCCTCGGCCAGGGCCGCCGCGGTGCGGCGGCCGCGCCGCCCGCCGCGGCGCCCGCGCCCGCCGCGGCCGCGACGCCGCGCGCGGCCGTCGTCGGCGCGGAGACGGGCGTCCTGTCGCGGCGCCTCGCGGACCTCGACCGCACGCTCGCCGCCGAGGGCTGGCAGGACCGCGCGGCGCAGCCGCGCGCGGGCCGGAGCCCCGCGGCCCGCCGCGGCGACGAGAGCGACGAGAGCGAGCCGGACGTCGGCAGCCACCGCGCGAGCGCCGTGGCGCGCACGACCCAGGGCGGGAATATCCACGCGTTCCAGAGAGAGGATGTTTCCGACCGCTCGTCCGAAACGAGAGACGCGCCTCGCTCGTCGGAAACTCGGCAAAAAAAGAAGTGCGCGCCAGGCATGCTCGAGTCCATGCGCGACGAGGTCCACGCCATGAACGACCACCTCGAGGGCGCCGCGTACGTGCCTGCGGCGCCGCGGCCGCCGCGGCCGCCGCCGCCCCCCGACCTGGACCCGGACGCGGAGGCGGACCGGGCCCTCCGCGAGGCGGACCGGGCGCTCGAGTCGGACCGGGCCCTCCGCGAGGCGGACCGGGCCCTGCGGCGCGCGCCGGCGGCGACGCCCGAGCCGCCGCGCCGCGGCGGGAGCCCGCCGGAATCGCGCGCGACGCTCGACGCGGCCGCGCGCGCGGCGACGCTCGGCGCGGCGGCCTTCGGCGCGGCCTGCGCCGGCGCGGCCTGGGGCGGCGCCGCCGCGCGCGGGCCCGCCGCCGCGGAGACGCCGCCGCCGCGCGCGCCGCCGGACGCGGTCCGCGACGCCGCGGCGCCGCCGCCGCCGCGCGTCGACGCGAGCGACCGCTACGCGGACCTCCTCACGTCGAGCCTCCAGCGCGTGTCCCTCGACTCGGAGCGGGCGCACCGCGACGCCGCCCTCGCCGCCGTCGCCCAGGACCGCGCGGCGGGCGCCGTCCCCGTCTTCCGCAGCGTCGAGGAGTCCGCGCGCGCCTTCGACGAGCTCACGAGGCGCGGCGCGCCCTACGACCCGGGCCCGCGCCCCGACGACCGCTTCGCCGCGCCCGCGCCCTACCCCTACTGAACGAGCCCCTACTCGCCGCCGTTTCGTATCCGCGGGAGCTGGAACAAATCTTCAACATTGTGTTGGAGAGCAGCCATCCATCGCGCTGATAGCGGCCCCTCCGCCCGTGGTGCCTCCGCCCTGTAGCTCCGCCAGCCTTGCGCCGGACCGCGCGGTCGCACATCCGCTGCGCTCGGGTCGGCCCCGCCGCCGCCCTCCGCCCGCGCGGCCCGTCGCCGGCTCGCGCCGGAGCCGCCGGGCGGCGCCATGGACGAGGACAAGCTGAACGCCTGCAGCCCGCGGCGGAAGATCCAGGAGGCGCGCTTCCAGGACAGAAAAGCGGCCGAGTACCTCGACGCGTCCGCCGACGCCAAGGACGAGGTCGACCACACCGCCGACGCCAAGGACGCCAAGGCCTACGCGGCCTGCAAGGACGACGAGCAGCGGTCCATCGCGGAGTTCTCGCTGAGCTTTATCAAGCGCGTCATCACGAGCGCGCCGAAACGATGAGCCCGCGAGACCGTCTCGAGCGTCGATCGTTTCGCAGCCCGCGGGCCGGCGCCGACGCGGGCGCGCGCGCGGAGCGCGGAGCGGCGCCGTACGCCTCGGAGCCGGAGCCGCGCTCGCGTCGGACGTCCGGCGGGTCCGTGCCGCCGTGGTAAGGCGCCGGCGGCCTCTCATTATACCCGTCGCTCGAGCTCGGAGTCCGGCGTGGACGCGTCCGGGGAGCAGGCCGGGGCAGTCTCCCTCGGGGCTGCCTCGGCGGCGCTGATTGGCTGCCCGTGCGAAACGAGTGATGGAACGGTGCTAGCCGACGACGACACGCGCAGCATGGTGGGCAAGTCCATCGCCGTGCGCGGGACGCGCACGGCGCCGCCGAGCCGGCGCCGCCGCGCCGCCTGGCAGCGCGCGGCGATCATCGAGAGCTACGAGCTGGCGAACCCGGCCATGATCGACTCCGGCGACGTCGATGTGCTCCTGGCCAAGTACGCGGGCGGCCTCGGGCGGCTCCTGCAGCGCGTCCAGGTCAAGTACGACCTCGTGGCCCTCGACGGCTGCCTCATGTACCGCAAGGCGCCGGGCGCCCGCTGGAAGGAGGTCTCCGCGGAGCTCCACGCGCGCGGCCGGCTCGCGCTCTACCGCTGCGACGGCGACGAGGCGCGGCGCGCGTTGCGGGCCCTCGCGGCCTTCGGCGGCGCCGCGGACGGCGTCGCGCTGCCCACGGGCGTGTCCGTCGTGGGCTGGGTCGACGCCCGGACCCTGGCGTCGGCGACGGCGCGCGACGAGGACGGCGGCCGGTACCCCTTCGTCGTCCAAGCGGGCGGCGAGACGGGCCTCGCCGTGACCCTCGCGGCGCGGACGTCAAACGAGCGCGGCGCCTGGCTCGCGGCGCTCCGCGAGGTCGCGTCCTACTTCCGGGACCTCCGGCGCGAGGCCTCGAAGGTCCGCCGCGCGGCCGCGCTCGAGCGCCGCGCGGTCGCCGAGTCCGCGGCGGCCCAGCTCCAGGCCGAGGTCGCGCGCAGCGTCCCGCGGCTGCGACGATCTTCGAGAGCGTTCGACCGGGAACACGATGAAACCGACGCGTCCCGTAGGTCGCGCGGGCGCTGGAGCTCCGGGCCGCGGGCGACGACCTCGCGCGGGCCGGCGACGCCTTCGGCGCGCGCGAGGCCTACGACGGCGCGGAGCGAGCGGCGGCGGCCGTCGCGGGTCTCGCGCGCGTCGCGGAGCTGGACCCGTCGCTGCTGGCGCTCGTCGAGGGCGAGGCCAAGGCCGCCGCCGCGGCGGCGCGGGCGCTCGACGAGGCCGCGCCGCGCGAGTCGTCGCTCGGCGAGGCGTCCGTCGGCGAATTCGCCGCGGCGCTCCTCGAGAGCGTCGGGGAGGCCAAGGAGGCGGCCCCGGCGGAGGCGCCCGTGGCCCTGGAGATCGCGGGCGACGAGGGCCCGCTGGGCATGAAGCTCGAGCCGCGCGCGGGCGGCTTCGTCGTGCTCGCGGTCGAGGGCGCCGGCGCGGCCGCGGCCGCGGGCGTCCGCGCGGGCGACGTCGTCGTCGCCGTCGCGGGCCGCTCCCTCGCGGCGGAGGACTGGCCCGAGGCGGGGCCGCCGGGGCCGGCCATCTTCAAGCCCCGGCCGCTCCGGCTGGCCGTCGTCCGGGGCGAGCCGAGCCGCGCGTCGCTCGCCGACGCCGCCGTCGACGCGGCGGCCGGCGCGGCCGGCGACGCGCGCGCGCGAGATCCGAGCGAGCCGAGCGAGCCCCGCTCGCGCGCGCCGAGCCGCGCGTCGCTCGCGGACGCCGCCGTCGAGGCGTCCGGCGCGCCCGGCGACGACGACGCCGACGCCGCCGACGAGCCGCGCGCGAGCCTGGCGAGCGCGGCGAGCTCGGAGCCGGAGCACGAGCACCGCCCGAGCTTCTTCTACCGCGAGCAGGCCCCGGCGGCCGCCGAGCCGGCGCCCCCCGCCGCGCCGGTCTGGCCGCCGCCCAAGGAGCCCGAGCCCGCGCCGGTGCGGGACAGCGTCGAGGCGCTCAAGAACGCGCCGCGGAGCCCCGCCGGCTGGCGCGCGCGGGCCGCGGCGGCGCCCGCGCCGCCCCCCGTCCGCGACAGCGTCGAGGCGCTCAAGAACATGCCGCGGGACCCGGAGTGGGGCGCCCAGCTCCGCGCGGCGCCGCCCGAGCCCCGGTGCGGCCGCGCGCCGCAGAAATCGACGGCCGTCTGGCCGCCGCCGAAGGCCGCGGAGGCGCCGACGGTCCGCGAGTCCGTCGACGCGCTCGCCGGCGCGGCGCGGCCCGCGTGGCCGCCGCCGGCGCCCGCGGCGGGGGCGCCGTCGGCCCCCGCGCCGCGCTACGGCCACTGGGAGCGCGAGAGCCACAGCATCTGGCGCGGCAGCGTGCTCCTCGACGGCCCGCCCTCGGACGCGGACGAGAACTCCGACTGGGGCGACGACGCCATCGCCGACGACGACGACGACGCCATCGGCGAGCCCGAGGACGCCGGCGAGGACTTCGCCTTCGACGAGTGCGACGACGACGCGCTCACGCACGGCGGCTGGTCCGACGTGTCCTCGATGCCGGACGACGCCGAGGACGAGCTCGGGCGCCCGTCCTTCGCGGGCCGAACCCTGGACATCTAGGACGCCTTCCTTTTACTTGTAATCGCGCGGCCGGCGCAGCTTCGTGTTGAGCGGGCGCTCCCCGTAGTCGACGGGCGGCCTCGCGCGCGACGGCCGCTGCTGCGCGACGTCCAAAGCCGCGGGGGCTTTCCGCGGCTTCTCCGGCGTCGGCGGCAGCGTCGGCGTGTCGTCGTCGGCGTCCGCGGGGGCGGCGTCCGCGGGAGCGGCGTCCGCGGGGGCAGCGTCCGCGGCGTCCGCGGCGTCCGCGGCGCTCGCGGCGACGTCCCGGGGGGCGTCGTCCGCGTCGTCGGCCCCCGGGAGCGCGCGGACGTCGGCGACGAGGGTCGCGAGGGCCCCGGCGACGTCCGTCGTGAGCGCCCCCGCGCCCGCGTGGAGCGCGGCGAACGCCTCGAGGATCTTGGCGAGCGCGCGGGGCCCGACGCCCGCGCGCGATATCGCGGCGAGCGCCGCGTCGCGCGACGCGGCGACGCGCGCGGCGCAGGCCAGGGGCACGG
>NW_008705620.1:13655-51944 GCF_000186865.1 Aureococcus anophagefferens
CGCCGCGAGGAGCGCCGCGAGCGCCGCGAGCTCCTCGCGCCGCCGCGGCGCCGCCAGCGCGCACGCCTCGGCCGCGAGGAACGCGCAGACGGCGCACGACAGGGCGAGCGCGCCGTCGCCGGCCTCGCGCGCGCGCCAGGCGACGACGACGAGCGACCCGAGGTGCGCCGAGTGCGCGCGCGCGAACGCGCCGCTCGCGGGCTCGGCGAGCTGCGTCGCGAGCGCCGCGCTCGCGCGCACCTTGGCGTTGCGCGACGACGAGGCGAGCAGGGTGTCGAGGTGGTAGTCCATATCGGTCTTGCTTGTTTTCTGTTGTGCGGCGCTCGAGAACTGCTCGAAGCGATTGTGCAGCACCTCTTGGAGCACGCAGCACGCTCACAGGCGTCGCAGCAGGGTGCGGCGCGCACTGAGTTTGGCGCTCAGACTGCGGCTTTGCGATTCGGGTGCTCGAGGCCTGCTTGCACCGAAAGTGCCGTCGACGCGTCCTCTCGTTGCTGCTGGTGCGCGCGGGCGCCGAGCTCGAGGGTGATGGAGAAGGGGCCGTCGCGCGGGAGGGGGTCCTCTCCCTCGTCGTCCATGCCGGGGCTGCCCCTTTCCCTCTCGGTGCACGGCGCGGCGCCCTCCGACGCGTTCACGCGCGAGGCGCTCCGGCGCGGGCTCCTCGCCTTCCTCGACGCGTCCATCCTCTCGGCGTCGCCCGGCCGGCGGCCGGGGCGGGGGTACGCGCGGGCGCAAGACGGGGGGTAAAATTTAAGCTAGGGGTAAGCCTCGTGTTTGTTGTGTGGCGTCTTCGTCACTACCCGCGCGTGATGATGATCGTGGACTTAGTCCAGTTGCGCACCGGCGGATTCCAGCTCCGACCCTGGAGCGGGCTCGTCCGCGCTGAACGCAGACGAAGCATCTCATCGTGTTACGCCCCGCTCACATCGTACACGGCCCCCGACGGATATACGACTTCCGCCGCGCCGACAAAGTACGGCGCGTACTCCCACTCCCAGGCCTTGACAAAGGCTTCGTAAACCTCGTAGAAGTCCATATCGTTCTTCAGCGCAGCAAACCCGACAAGAGTCATCCATTCAGCGTCGGCGTCGGCGCGGAGAAGCTTGTGCGTGTTGTCCGCGGCCGCGACTGCGCGATGTCCTATCATCGCGTAGTACTCCCCGAGCGCAGCCGATTTTTCAGTCCGATCCTGTTGTGCATCATCCTCAAAGATCGTCAAGCCATTATCATCGCGCGGCAACATATCGCACGCATCCTTGAAACAATCAAGCTTGACTCGGCCGGACTCGTCTAAACACTCCGCAATGTCGATCCCGTGCGCCGCAAAGAAACGGAAGGGTGCCCCCCCCGCGAGCAACCGGGAAGGAATGAAAACCCCCCACATCGAGCACGGCGGGCAAGTGAAGGACAATCGATGAGGTGCTCGGCACGAGCCGCGGCGGCGCGAGGGTGGTCACGGTCCCGAGCGGCAATCGGCGAGCGGCACTTGGCGCTTGCGCCGGCCGCCGTCCACTGAGACCCCTCTGAGCCTCCCGTCCCCCGCGGTTCCTCCCGCCCCCCCTACGTTTAGAGACGCGTCGAGGCAATCGCCCGCACCGGGGCAAAGACGTGGGCGCGCGAATCGACCTCTGCCGGCCACGACGCACGTCGTACGCGAAGGCCTGCGCGCGCGGCCATACGAGCTCCACGGAGAAGACTCAGGCGATGATCGAACTTACAGCGGGGCCGACGCGGGGGCGCCGTCGGCGGCCGCGGCCGGCGGGGGGAGCGGCCGGCGCGGCGGAAAATCGGGGGGAAGGGGCGGGCTTGCGTCGCGGCCTGGGGCGCCCCGGAGGGCGCTCAGAGGACCCACTTGGAGAGGTCGAGGAGCTCGAGCCAGGAGGCGAGCTTGAAGCCGCCGTCGGTGTACCAGTCGGCGAAGTCGTCGAAGGCGATGAGGTCGTCGCAGCCGGCGTCGTCGAAGATGGTCGCGGCGAGGTGGACCGCGGCGTCGTCGGCGTCGTCGTGGACGTCGACGGGCGCGTCGCCCGGGTCGTCGACGTCGTCGGGGAGCGACGCGAGCGCGAGGAGCGCGACGAGGAACGACCGGAGGTAGCGCCAGAGGCCGCGGCGCGTGAGCGCGCCGTCGCGGCGGTCGCCGCCCGCGCCGCCGTCGACGACCTCCCAGGCGACGGCGAGCTTCGCCGACTTGGTGCCGGAGCAGAGCAGCGCGAGGCCCGCGGCGAGCTCGCCCGCGTCCGCGCCGAGCGTCTCGTCGCGCACGAACGCGCGGTGCACGTAGCGCGCGAGCCCGGGCCCCGCGCCCCGCGCGCCCCGCGGCGCGAAGGCGCCGAGCGCCGCCTCGCAGGCCCGCGCGTCGACGCGGCCCGCGGGCGTCGCGGCGCGGAGCACCTCGCCGCAGAGCACGGACGCCTCGCAGTCCGCGGTGCCCCCGTCCACGACCAGCGCCCGGAGCCGCGCCACGGCCGTCGCCGAGAAGGCCGCGCGCAGCACGACGCGCTGGTCCGCGTCGGGCGCGACCGTGCCGTCGTCCGTCGCGAGCTCGAAGGCGACGACCGCGCGCGACGGCTCCGGCGGCGCCTCCTCCGGCGCCTCGCCGTCGTCGCGCGTGGGCCACTTGGACAGGTCCAACAGCTCGAGCCAGGGCGCGAGCTGGAAGCCCCGCGAGTTGTACCAGTTCCCGAAGTCGTCGAACGTCGCGCCGTTCGGGAACGACGACCCCCGGCTCACGACCTCGTCCGCGAGGCCGCCGGCCTCGGCGCGCGCCGCGGCGCCCACGGCGTCGGGGCTGCCCCGGCTCCCCGACGCGGCCAAAATGCCCACGAGCACCGCGCCGAGGAGCCGCGCGACGCCGTCGCCGCCGAGCGCGTCGCCGCCGCCGCCGAGGCTCTCGAACGCGAAGGCGAGCTTCTCCGACTTGCGCGCGCCGCTCAGCAGGGACGCGGCCACGACGAGCTCGCCCTTGGCCGCGACCTCCTCGCCCGGCGGGCCGTCGCAGAGCGCGTCGAAGACGCCGTTGAAGTACCACGCCGCCTCCTCCGTCGTCGCGCGGCACGCGGCGAGCCAGGCGCCGCGGTCGACGACGTCGCCGAGCTTGTGCCCGATCTCGTGCGGCCGCAGCTCCAGGAACCCGGACACGACGGCGATGAGCCGGATGAGGCCCGTCTCGTTGGGCGTCACCGACAAAGTGAAGCCCCCGATGTCGAAGGAGAACATGGTCGCGCGCGCCGTCGGTCGGCGGCGCGCGGTCGGCGCGGGCGAGGGCGGTCGCGCGCGCCCCCGTCGACCAGCGGTGTGCGCCGCTGCGGACTCGGCCGCTCCGGCGCGGTGGAGCTCGGCTTTCGAACGCTGTGGACGGCAGCGATGTTCGAGCGCGCCGCCGCTGGACGCGTCCGGACGCGTACGTCGACGCCTCTCCAGGCTATAGGAGCCGGATTACCGGTAAAGCCGCGAGCCGCCTCGGTAATACCACGGTAATTACCGGTAATCCCGATTACCCGGGTAATTACCGGTAAAATACGGTGTACCGGGACGGCTGGAGGCGGTATGGCGGCTCAAAAGGACCCCCGCGAACCCGCGTGTCGACCGAATTCCCTTTTACCCGAAGGCGCCGCACGGTGTAGCTTGCGACTCCTCTTAGGGCTCTAGGCGCGCGGGCGCGCGCGGCGGCGGGGCGGGTCGTCGCCGTCGGACTCGGTACGAGCAGCCGCTCGGTCGCGGTTTCGCGCCGCGCGTCGACCGTGACGCGGAACGCGCCCGCGACGGTCCGCGCGTCATGATCGCAGGCTACCCGTACTTGCGGGAGCTCGGCGCGCCTCGGTATTACCCGGGCCGGGAATATGGCCCTCGGTAATACCGCGGTAATTACCGGTAATTACCATACCGGTATTTTACCCGGAGATTACCCTGGCGGCTATACTCCAGGCGTCCGCCGCCCTGCCTTCTTACGCGAAGGTCGCCGCGACGACGACGCCAAGGCCAAGCACGACTCGCCCGCGCGCAAGCGCAGCATCTCGGGCTCGGGCGACGACGCCGGGTAAGGAGTTAGGCTATACGCGAGCGTCGAGGCGCGCGAGGGCCGCTTTAGCTGCCTCCTCGCCCTTGGCAGCGGCGCGCTCGAACCAGTATCTGGCTTTGCCGAGGTCGACTTCCGTGCCTTTTCCGACCATGTAGCAAACGCCAAGGTTATGCTCTCCAGCGGTGAAGCCTTGATTCGCCGCGAGCACAAAGTACCGGAACGCTTCTTCAAATTTCTTCTCAGCATCAAGCAAAACCGCTAAATTGGATTGCGCGAAAGCGCCGCCCCGGTCTGCGGCCGCGCGATACAGCTTCATCGCCTTCTTCTTGTCCAGCTTGACGCCACTTCCAGTCTGGTACAATCTCCCAAGGTTATTCATCGCATCCACGTCGCCGAGCTCCACGGCGCGGTTCCAATTCTTCGCGGCTTTCTTATCGGATTTCACGAGGCCGTACCAACCGCGGTTGTACGCACTTCCCAAATGCCAAATCGCTTCCGGCACCTCGTTCTCCACATGGCGGCGAAGACGCGCGAGGTCTTCCGCATGGCTTTTCGCGCGCGGTACACGACAAAGGGGACACTCGTTTCCGATCTTGTTCTCGCACGATGCGCAGACCATCCGGCAGCAACAGACGCGAAACGAGTTCGTCGCATTCACGTCCCACTCCTCGAGACAGATCGGGCACCGCGACCCGAGCCGTGCCGACGCCGGCTCGGGCTCCGGGTTCGCCTCGCGCCGCGCCCGGGCCGCCTCGTGCTCCGCGGCGATGCGCGCGCGGACCTCGTCGGCGTGCGACCGCGGCGCGGGGCCGTAGAACACGTCCCGCGGCGGCGACGGCGGGGGCGTCGGCGCCTCGGCCCGCGCCGCCTCCGCGGCCTGGATCTTCTTGCAGACCTTCCGGTGGCCCCGGTCGCGCCAGTCGATGCGTTGGCAGTCCGTCGAACAGTAGGCCGTCGTGCCGCACCCTTGGCACGCCTTGGCCTTGTCGGCGCCGCAGATCTCGCAGGTCTTGAGAGTGTCGAGCTTTTTGCCCTTCGCTCGGGCCATGCGATTCTCATACTCCAACTTCTTCTCCCGCCACGACATGACTTTGTGCGCCTTGACCGGGGGCGTCGCCAAAAGCTCCTGAGACTCGAGCAGCTCCTCGATCGGCCACAAGCTCCTGCGACTCGAGCAGCTCCTCGATCGCGTGACTCCGCTTGCGGCGATTTTTCAGCTCGCCGGACGCGTCGGAGGACTCGGAGAGACGTCCGGTGACTACAATACGTGGTTATTTATATGTACAGGCACACACAGGGTTGGGTTCTCTTGGATGTGGTTTCCGATTGTTCTGGTAGCGGGTCAGGTTTCCGATTGGGCTTGGGCTTCTTGCCCGGGTCGCGCGGGCGAGCACCGCCGAGCGCGTCCCCGGGCGCGGTGCGCGATTTTTCAGCTCGCCGGACGCGTCGGAGGACTCGGAGAGACGTCCGGTGACTACAATACGTGGTTATTTATATGTACAGGCACACACAGGGTTGGGTTCTCTTGGATGTGGTTTCCGATTGTTCTGGTAGCGGGTCAGGTTTCCGATTGGGCTTGGGCTTCTTGCCCGGGTCGCGCGGGCGAGCACCGCCGAGCGCGTCCCCGGGCGCGGTGCGGGCCTCACGCGTAGGCGGCGGGGACGTCGACGATGAAGGAGTCGGACTTGAGGACGTCGATGAAGGACGCGAAGTAGGACTCGAGGCCCGTGCCGGGGCTCCCGAGGTCCTCGAGCTCGGGGACCGCCGCGTTCGAGACGGGCGCCGGGTTCACGGGCAGCACGGGGAGCACGACCGGGTTCATGGGGAGCACGGGCGCGGCGGCCGGCAGGCTGACGACCGGCAGGGGCGGCGCCGACGGCAGGCTGACGTCGTCCGCGCGCGGCGCCTCCGGCGGCCGGTCGACGGCGGGCGCGGGCGCCGGCGCGGCGGTCTCGACCTTCTCGAGCGCGCCGGGCGCCTCGCCGAGGGCCGCGTCGCGCACGAAGGCCGCGAGGCTCGACACCGCCGCCGGCGGCTCCGCCGGCGGCGCGGGCGGCGGCGGCGGCGCCGCGGCCGCGGCCGCGGGCGGCGCCGCGGGCGGCGGCGGCGGCGCGGGCGGCTGCGCGGCGAGCTCGCGCTTGAGGTCGCCCTCGACGGCCGTGAGGAGCCAGCGCGGCAGGGGCTGGGCGAGGGACTCGAGCTCCATGCGCACGTGCGCGACGCCGACCTCGTCGGTGACGAGGCGGTAGGACGCGAGGAGCACGCCGTGGCGCGCGCAGACGGCCCCAAAGGCCTGGAGCAGCGTCGGCGTCATCATCGTGACGACGCGCACGAAAGTCTTCTCCTCCTTGGTCACGTAGCCGTAGACCGTCGTCGTCACGGCCGTGGGCATGATCGACGCGTGGAGCGACGGGTCGAGCGGCGGCGTCGACGCGAAGATCCACGGCCCGCTGCCGCTGCCGCTGCCGCCGTGCGACGCGTCCTTGCGCCGCTTCGGCGCCTTCTTGCCGTCGCCGGCGAGGAACCGGGCCCGCGCCGCGTCGAGCTCGGCCTTCTCGCCCGCCGTGAGCTCGCCGAGGAGCTTGAAGGAGCTCTTGCGCACGATGCGCGTCCGGCTGAACTTCTTCGTGATGCGCATCGGGCTGCACTGGAGCAGGTCCGCGAGCAGCTTCCGCAGCGACTCGCCGCCCCGCAGGCCCGGCGCCTTGCCGTTGGAGAAGTGGGCGATGATCATCGCCGCGTAGTTCTCCTCGGCCTCGGTCCACTTGCCGCCGCGCCGCGGCTTCTCGCCGGCCGCCTTCCGCTTCTTCGACGCGGGCTCGTCGGGCGGCACGTGCTGCGACGACTCGACGAGCATGGCGATGCGGTCGTGCGTGCTCTCCGTGACCTCGTGGAGGGTCTCCTCGTCCGACGTGGAGTCGCCGGAGCCCTTGGCGGCCGCGGCGGCCTCGGCGGCCTCGGCGGCCTCGGGCGACGGATCCGCGTCGCCCGCGGCCTCGGGCGCCGGGGACGACGCCTTCTCCGGGGCGCGGTGGAGGAGGGGCGGGGGGGGCGCCGCCCCGAGGGACGCCGGGAGGACCCGCGAGGGGTCGGCGGGGGCTTCGACGGCCGTCGACATGCCGATTAAGATGGTAGTCGAATCTCGCGAGGCACAGGCCGCTTCGGGGTGCTCCGAAGGCGTCCGACGCGTCCGGGCGACGGGGGCGAGGGTTGGGAGGCGGTCGCGGGGCGACCGATGCGCGCTTTGGCTCGGATGGGCGAGGAGTTCAACACCTGTGTTGACGACGGGCGAAGCTGGTGAGGAGGCCGACGAAAGCCCAAAGCCGTGAAGCACACACGGAAACAGGGGCTGAGGTAGACGTTGAAGTGACTCGCTTGAGCGCTTGAGGGACGAAGCTGCGAGTTAAAAGCCCCCTGCACGACGCCGCGTCACTCACGACCGCCCCCCCGCCACCCGGGACTCCGGCGGACCGAGGACGCGCGTTACGCGGCGTCGCGGACTCGCCCGGGCCCAGCGACGGCCGCGGGGCGACGACGCGTCGTGCAGAAGCCCCTCGGAAACGCCTCCTAGAGCGCCTAGGCGTATCACCCGATGTCCTCAGGCGCGCAGACTCAGCATTTACCGCACAGCCTGCAGGCCTGTGCGTGAAGCGGGGCCAAACTTTAAGAGGCCTCCGAAGGCTCCTCCGGATGATCCTCCCCAACAGTCCCACCACCACATCCCAGTAGAACCCAGACAATATCATGAGATTTACTACAGAGGACCGCGCCGCAGGCGAGGGAAAACGAGGAAGATCGCGGCGAGGACCGGGGGGGGGGCGAATTCGGGGCGCCGGCGCGGGGCCCCCGGGAATGATTCCCGGAGCGTGCGCGCGCCGAGCGTTTGGGATACTGAGGAACCGCTAGCTCCAGGGCGAGGGGCGCCGCTTCCGCGACAGGAGCGGGTCGGGCGCGAGCGCCGGCACGATGCCGAGCGACTCCTCGAGCGACTCCCGCGGCAGCGGCGCGGGCCGGAACTGGGCCAGCGCCTCCTTGAGCTCGAAGGCGATCACGGCGAGCTCGAGCTTCGTCAGCGGCGCGCCGCCCCGCTGCTTGAACTCCGCGCGGAGCCGCGTGACGCCGAGGTCGTCGGTCTCGGACCGGCACTCGGCGAAGCCGACGTCGTGCCTCGCGGCGACGTCGCCCAGCGACTGGAGGATCGTCGGCGACGACGTGCAGACGATGTGGAGACGCGAGCGGCCGTCGTCCTCGATGACGCCGTCGACGGACGTCGGCGTCGTCACGCGCTGCGCGGCGCCCGCGCCCTCGACCGCGAGCGGCGCGGCGCGCGCGGCGAAGTGGTGCCAGGAATCGTCCATGCCGCGAGCGTCGCTGTAGCCGGAGTCATCCATCGCGCTCGCGGAGGCGCGCCTGGAGCCGCTCGCGATTCAAATAGTCTGGCGGTCAAGATTCGTCTGCTCGAGGGGGCCGTCGTCCGTCTGCGAGCGTCCTCCTCTGAGGGCGTTTCGTCTGATGGGCGACGCGCACGCGCGTGGTGCGCTACGGCTTGCACGGATACCGGCGCGACGCGTGCGCCTAGGAGGGCGGGATCCTTGTCGCCGAGAATGCTGATCGACTCCGCAACAATCCCACCGCGAGTTGCAGCAAAACCGCCAGTGCCCCGATCAACGTACATCTAGGTGCACCCGTACGAAATATTAATAAAGATCAATCATCGAATTCCGGCCGGCGGAGCCAGAGTCATTAGTCGTCCATAGAGGCTGTACGTCGACCGCGCGCGCGGGCGCGGTGTCGCGGCGGTCCGCGGGCTGAAATCACGGCCAAAATTGGGTTATGGTCGTATCAAAGCACGTTTGATGATATTCGCGCGTTAATTGCACGTTTGCGATGGCTTTTTGCGCGCGGTCGCTGGTTCGGGTCGCGAAATCGCAAGATTTAACTTCAACAAAAGTGCTGAAGTTCAACAAAAATGTTGACTTTTAAATCCAGGCTATCAGAATCTGAGTTTTGATCGGTGCACTGAAAACCGCCCCCTCCGCTTATGCTCGCACCCCTCCCGGCGCGCCTCGGGTTCCGGAGCAGGTCGCAAAAAGGCAATCCTGTGGGGAGAGGAGCTGGCGATGCGCCTCGCCCGGCGCCACGCGTCCGCGCGTCCGCGCGAACGCAGAGCGCGCGGAGCGGGAGCTCGAAGCCTCCTCGGCGCGAATCCGATCGCGAAGCAGCGTTCCCTCGAGCGCGCGAGCCGAGCTCGCCCGCCTAGCTCTTCAGTTATACTTTGAGAGACACACACAGAGGTTACTAGACAGGCGAACGAGCCGCGCGAGAACAGACGCGAGGCGGGAGGCAAAAAAGGGGGGGGGGGGCGGAAGCGGCGGTCAAAATCTACAGGATGTGGTGCGGCGGACCGCAAGTCGCGCTACATGATGGTGGTGCGGCGCTCGAGGCGGACCGCGGGACGGTCTAGACGACGACGCGCTGAGGCGCGGAAGGCGACAGGTTCGGCGCCGAGGACCGCGCGGCGAAGGTCGGCGCCGAGGCCCGCGCGGCGAGGGCCTCCACGGACGTTGCCGCCCGCGGGTCCGTGCTGACGACGCCGAGGGAGTGGAGCTCCTCCTCGATGGAGCCCAACGGCAGCGGCGTGGGGTTGAACTCGGCGAGGGCTTCCTTGAGATCGTAGCAGAGGGCCGCGAGCTCGAGCTTCGTCAGCGGCGTGCGCACCGTCGCCTTCTTCTTGGCGACGGCGCGGACGCGGGCGACGCCGAGGTCGTCGGTCTCGAGGACGCACTCGGCGAAGCTCGCGCCGTGCTGCGAGACCGTCTCGCCGAGCGACGCGAGGAGCGTCGGCGACCACATGGTCTGCACGAAGAGCACGGACTTGAGGCCGACGAGCTCGCACTCCTGGAGGTCGCCGGTGACGGACGTGGGGATCTTGAGCGCGCCCAGGCCGGACGCGAACGCGGCCGCCTCGCGCGACGCGCCCGCGCCGACGACCTCGAGCGCCGCGTCCTCAAAGTGCGGGTCGCTCGACAGATCCTCCTCCTCGTCCGACATGTCGGACACGTCGTCGCCGTCGACGGGGTAGTTGGTGGCGATGACGCGCACCTTCTCCTTCTTCTTGATGGGCATTCTAAATCAGAGCGAGGGCGTTTCGGGCCTCTCCGACGTCGACGCCCGCAGAACTCGAGGCGTATGCCGCGCGCACACGAAGGAGGGGGCGGGGGCGGCGCGTCGAGGCGGTTCAGGCGTCGACGGCGTCCCAGAGGCCGCGGAGAAGACGAGGATCTATGACGACGAGGCTGGAATCGGATCAATTTCACATTCTGTGAGTTTCGCCTGCAACTGGCGTCCAGGCGCCTAGGCATCATCTCGAAACCGGCTTCGAAAAATCCGCCTAGGGCGTAGATTGGGCGTCGCCACCAGAGCCAGTCAATTGCCTCGCCATCCTACCGGAGTCAACGACCGCACGAGCCGTCTCAACTCGCTCGCGCGGCGCGGCGCGACGTCGGCGCGTCGGCCTCTCGCGGGACCGCACGCGACGGCGCGGCACGCGCAACAACAAACATATATGATTTACACACGATTCACGGGGGGGGCGGGCTATGCACATCGACGGACTCCCGCGGCTTCAGGGGACGCGGTTCATTTCCTCCGGCGACACCGGGTTCGGCGTCACCGCGAGGCGAGGCCGAGCGTCTCCTCGAGCGACGCCGCGGGCAGCGGCGTGGGCTTGAACTCGGCGATGGCCTCCTTGAGGTCGTACACCAGGGCCGCGAGCTCGAGCTTCGTCAGCGGGGCGCGCGTCGCCTGCTTCTTGGCGACCGCGCGGACGCGGGACACGCCGAGGTCGTCGGTCTCGAGGACGCACTCCGCGAAGCTCGCGCCGTGCTGCGAGACCGTCTCGCCGAGCGACGCGAGGAGCGTTTGCGACCACATGGTCTGCACGAAGAGCACGGACTTGAGGCCGACGAGCTCGCACTCCTGGAGGTCGCCCGCGACGGACGTCCGAATCCGAAACCCTCGGCGGCCGACGAACGCCGGGCCCGCGACGACGACCTCGAGCTCCACGTCCTCGAAGTTTTGGTCGCAGAACAGCGGCTCCTCGTCGTCGGACGTGCCTAACGACTCGTCGTCGTCGAAGTTGACTTTTTTTTTTTTGAGCATTCTACTTTTTTTTTTTTGAGCATTCTAAGATTGAGCATTGACAATGCTGCATTGTCCTTGCTTCGCATCAGAAAACTCATCGGCAACTCTCTCACAAGCAGGGCGTTTTCTTCTTGGCGACGCAGGCGCCTTCAACGACGAGTCCCGGGTCGGCGACCGCACGTCGGCAGCGTCGTTCCACTCATCTCGAAACTAAGGACATAGCTAAGCCACAACGATGCCCACCGAGAAAAGACCCTTACGCGCGATCAGTCCGACTCGACGACGAGCCCCTTGACGAGCTTCTCCCACTTGCCCTGCCAGCCGATCTCCTCGCCCTTGATGGCGCCGTAGTGCTGGAGGACGTTGGCCATGTTGGACTTGTAGTAGTCGAGGTAGTCCGCGAAGGAGTGGTCCCGGGCCTTGACGAAGACGCGGTGCGCCGTCGTGACGGCGGCGGTCTGCGTGTGCGACATGGCCTCCGTGAGCGCGGCCCACGTGTCCTCGAGGGGCTTGTCGCCGTCGCCCGACGCCTGGGACCGGGGCGAGCCCGCGTCGGAGCCGCGCGGCGACGCCTTCTTGCCGCGCGGCGACTTGGACGCGTCGGACCGGGGGCTCGCCGCGGGCGCGTCGTCGGGCGGCGGCGCGGGCACGACGGCGGCCATGGCCGACACGTCGAGGCCCGGCCAGTCGCGCCGCGCGAACGCGCGGCCGCGGCCGTCGCCGAACTTGAGGCCCGTCTCGTCCAACACCTCGGGCTGGACGTCGTCGCTCAGCTGCGAGAGGCGGTGCGCCTTCTTGAGCCGCTTCAGCGACTTGCGCTTCTTCTCCAGGAACTCGTCGCCCGGGAGCCAGCCCAGGTCGTCGACCATGATCAGGTTGTCGAGGATGGCCATCGTGCGCCGGCAGCACGCGAAGAGGCGCCGCACGAAGACGCGCGCCATGGCCGACTGCTCGTCGACGACGCGCGTCTGCACGGCGTCGATGGCCGCGAGCACCTCGTCGCGCCGCGCGGACTCGTCCGCGCAGAGGCGCCGCAGGTCCTCGGCGGCGTCGGGCCGGCCGAGCTGGGGCCGCAGAGCGCCGCGGTGCGCGTCGCGCGCGTCGACCCAGAGCCGGAGCTTGCGCTGGAAGGCCGCCTCCGTGTCCTCGCGGCGCGCGACGGCCTCGCGCCTGGTCCGCGCCGCCGCGTCCGCGACGACGGCCGCGGGCGCGCCGAGCACGTCCGGGTCCGGGGGCACGGGCGCTTTCGCGACGAGGCGCTCGAGGCGCTGGACCTGGACCCGGAGCCGGCGCGCGGCCTTCTCGCGGTAGCCGCCCTCGCCCAACACCTTCTTCTCGCTCTCGGAGAGCCAGGCCTGGAGCGAGTCGGGGACGCCGGACGGGCCGAGCCGGTCCTCCTTGCCCTCGCGGACGTAGAGCTCGTGCGTCTCCTCGCGGCACCGCGCCTCGACGTCGCGGACGACGGCCGCGATCGTGCCCTCGCGCGCGTCGCGGCCTCCCAGGAGCTCCGCGTGCTCGGGCCCGTGCGGCGCCTCGCCCTCGTCGTCGCCCGCGCCGTGGTCCGGGAGCTCCGCGTCGATCGACTCCGGCTTCGGCAAAAAGTTGAGGTACGTCGCGCGGTGGTACGCGTGCTTGCGGATCGCGTCCAAAATATCCAAAATGACGCGGCTCAGGGGCGGCGCGGGCGGCGCGTCCGGGTCCGCGGCCTCCGGCGCGCCCTGGGACGCGTCGCGGACGTCGCGGCACGCGCGCTCGAGGGCCTCGAGGAGCGCGTCGAGGTGCGCGGCGTCGGCCTCGTCGCGCGTCTGCTCCGTCCTTAACTTCTCCTGCGCGTTGCGCCGCGGCGCGCCGTACTTCATGCCCAGGCCCTCGCGCAGCGAGAGCTCCTGGAGGCAGGCCTCGGCCTCGCGCTGGAAGCCAACGAGGCCCGTGAGCGCCTCGCGCTGGAGGTCCTGCAGCGCCGCGAGCTTCTCGGCGCGCGCCGCGACGCTCTGCTCGATGCCCGCCCGCAGGCTGTCGAGCTTCTCCGTGAGCTCCTCGGCCTCCTTCTCGCTGTAGTCGCCGCCGTCGGAGAAGAGCCGCGTCGCCTTGAGCATGACCTCGTTGAGCTGGACGAGCTTGTGGGGCTCCGTGACCGTGTAGTGCTCGAGCGCCTGGAGCTCCTTGGCGCACTCGACGCCGAAGGTCGACGCGAGCTTCTTGCACTTGGACTCGACGCCCTGGAGCCCCGCCAGCGACCCCATGGACCCCAGGCTCGCCTCCAACGCCGCCAAACTCGTCGAGAACGCCGCGACCTTGGCCTCGGCGTCCGCGAGCGCGGCGAGGCAGTCCGCGGTCTGGAGGCGGTCCCGCTGCTGGATGATGCGCATGTGCCGCTCCTTGCGCTGGCGGTGCATGATGAGCTCGCCCTCGCGGGGCTGGCGGAAGGACACCTCGGACCGGCCCTTCCGGGGCCAGTGCGTCCGCAGGCGCTCCTCGAGCTCCTCCGTGTACTCCTGCAACCGGTGCTGGGCCAACCCGTCGATCTTCCGCGCGCGCTCGACGGCGCGCGCCTCCATGTCGCCGACGACGGAATCCCTCAAATCCGCGATCATGGCCACGAGGCGCGCCGCGGGCAGCTCGACCTGGACGACGCACCGCGCGCCCTCGCGGTCCACGGGCGCCTCCGTCATCTCCGCGCGCTCGCGCGCGCGCCGCTCCGCCAGGGCCTTCTTCTCCGCGGCGCGCTCCGTCCTCCGGGCGTCGATGACCGGGGCCAGCGCCTCGTAGGCCTCGCGCTCGTCCGCGGGCAGGTCCTCGACCTGCTCGGGCGACAAAACGCGGAACGCGGCGTCGCGCGCGTCGAGGTAGGCCTCGCGCTTCTTCCCCTCGAGGAGCGCGAGCTCCTCCTCGGGCATGGGCGCGAAGCCCGGTGCCCAGAGGCCGCCGGCGTCGCCGTCGCCCGCGGCCTCGTCGCCCGCCGCGGGCTCCGCGACCGCCGCGGGCGCGTCGTCGGCCGCGTCCTTCTCCTTGCCCGCGGTGAGCAGCTCGTCGACGAGCTTCGGGAGGGGCAGCTTGACGTCGTAGGACCGGCCCTCGGACACGGCGTAGACGTCGCCCCGGCGGCCCTTGGCCTGGGCCTTGGCGGACGCGCGGCGCGCGACGGACGCGCGGTCGCTCCGCGCGGCGAGCCCGAGCATGGCGCAGAGCATGCCCTCGAAGCGGTCCTGCTCCGCGCGCGCGTGCGTCGGGTGCGTCAGCGACTTGGCCGTCGCCTCGCCGTGGTACGCGCGGTACTTGTCCTCGATCTGGTTCAGGAGGTCGAGCACGGACGCGAACGCGGCCTCGAGCTCGCCGTCGTCCGCGGCGTGGCGGAGGCGGTCGCTCGACGCCGAGACGCGCGCCTCGAGGTCCGCGTCCTTCTCGCGCAGCGCCTCCTTCAAGTCGAAGAGCTCGTCGAGCATGGACTCGTCCATGTCGTGCTCCTTCTGGTGGTTCTCCTCGATGGCCTTGGCGACCTTGACGTAGAAGTCGCAGACGCGGCAGGCCGTCTCGTAGACGTCGGACGCCTGGTGCTCGAGGTAGACGACGATGTGGTGGGCCAACGCCTTCTGCTCCTCGACGCGTAAAGCGATGATGGCCTCGCACTCCGCGGAGACGACCTCGTCGATCTTCTCGTTGCACGTCCGCTTCTTCCGGAGCGCGCCGAGCGTCTCCCGCAGGTCCTCGAGGAAGGACGGGTCGAGCTCGCAGGCGTGGACGTGCATGGCGACGCGCTTCTGGATGGACCGCACCTCGAGCATGTTCACCTCCGGGCCGTCGAGGCCGCCCGCGCCCGTGCCCGCGGAGCTCAGCCCGCCGCGGCTCGCGCCGCTCCGCGCCGTCGACGCGCCGCTCCGCGACGGCGACTTGCCGCTCTTGTTGCTGCCCTTGGAGCGGCCCGTGGCGCCGGACGCCTTCGAGCCGCGCGTGCCCGACCGGTAGTCGAGGTCCTTCGTGATCGTCCGCAGGTCCTCGGCGCCCTGGCGGAGCTGCTCCACGAGCAGCTCGTCGAGCCCGGCGACGGCCACCAGCTCCGTGAGCTGCTGCTCCAGGAGCGGCAGCAGCGGCACGACCTCCGCGCGCGCGGCCTTGCGGAGCCGCTCGAGCGTGTCTTGGATCGACTTCTGCTGCTGGCTCTTGCCCTGCTTCTCGAGCACGGCCTGGAGGCCGCTCCCGCAGAGCAGCACCTCGAGGCGCCGCTGGGCCTCGCCGAGCGCGCGCTCGTAGATGAGGTCCGGGTGCCGGAGCTCCGCGACGAGCTCCCGGAGCTCGAGCTTCAGCCCGCCCGCGGAGCGGAACAGCGCCTCCAGGTTCGCGTCGTGGGTCACGGCCTCGATGGCCCGCGCGTGGCTCTCGAGGTCCGGCTCGTCCTCCAGAGCGCCGTAGCGGTGGAGCTCCGCCCTCAGCGCCTCGCGCCGCGCCTCGGCCTCGACGCGCTTCGCCTCGCGCAGCGTCTCGAGCTCGGCCTCGTGGCGCGCGATGGCCTCGTCCTCGGCCTCGTAGATCTCCTTGAAGAGGGCCTTGGACGCCGTGACCTCGCCGGACTCGAGCGTCGGGCACTTCATGGCCTTGACGCCGTCCAGGATCGCGGACCGGCGCGCGTCGACGTCGACCTGGCGCGCCTTGATGCGCTCGAACAGGTCCCCGCGCTCCGGCGGGTTCGTGAAGGTCGCCCCGTCGAGCTCGGCCTGGAACTCGGCGACGGCGCGGTCGTGGCGCAGGCGCCGCCAGGCCTCCTGGCGCCGCCGCCACGACTCGATGGCGACGAGGCCGACGCCGACGTCCTTCCGCTCGAGCATGGCCAGGAGCTCCGCGTGGCTCCGCCGGTTCGCGATGATCACCGTGTTCAGCTCGAAGGCCTCGGCCTCGACCAAACGCTCGATCTCCCCCGGCGACTTGTACGCGATCTTCAGCAGCCGGTCGACGAGCGTCCGGAGCTCGCGGCCCGCGCGGTCCGCGCGGTCCCGCTCGAGCTGCTCCAGCGTCGCCCCGAAGGCGCGGATCGACGCGTGGCGCGCCTGGAGGAAGCCGTCGATGCCGTCCCAGGACTCGCCGAGGTACGCGGCCTCCTTGGTCACCAGCAGCTCGTCGCGGTTCATCTCCGCGAAGATGGCGCCGACGTCGCCGTCGGCCTTCTCGAGCTGGGCCTTGAGGCTGAAGGACGCCTGGAGCACCATGGCCTCGATCTCGTCGCTGATCAAATTCAGCTCCGCCGTGAACTTCTTCACGGACGCGTCGTGGGACTCGCGCTTCACCAGCGCCCGGTTCGCGATCTTCGGGAACTCCGTGCGCACGATCTTCGTCGGGTCCCGCTGGAAGGACAACGCCGCGACGTCCTCCAGCTCCTGCAGCTGCGCCGGCACGTCGACCATGGCCGACGGGCGCCGGCGACCCCCACCGGGCCCACCAACAGCTCGTCGATAGCGCGCTCGTTATCGGGTAGATTTTGTTGATGTTGTGGTTTGTGGGTAGATGCTGCACTTTCGCCTGCCCGCCTGCGCAGGTGCGGGCCGGGGCAGCCTCACGACCTGGGCCAGTCCTTCGGCCGGATCAAGCTTCGTGGGGAGAGGCGCATCCCAGCCGCATAAACCACCGCCATCTCTGGCCTCGCGACGTGTCCCAGCCGCAAAACATGTTCGGCCACCTGCGGGAGAAATTCCGCGAGGTCGCGAAGCATCCGAAGGGCATGCTCGCCGCGGGCAACATCGTGCGGGAGCCCGGCCCCGTCGACGAAAAGGTGGCCACGGCGCTGGCGACCTACGACGCCGCCGTCGTGTCGTCCGTCGCCGTGGACAAGGGCTGCCACGCGGCCTGGGCCGAGGTCGCCGCGGCGTCCGAGGCCTTCGTCGACGCCGCGGGGCTCCTCCGGCTCCTCGCGCTCACTGACGACCTCGCGCGGCCGGGCGCGGCGCCGACCGACGACCTCGGCGCGGCCGTATTGCGGCTCCGGCGGTGCGCGAGCGCCTGCGCCGGCGCCGTGCGGCGCCAGCCGCCGGAGCCCCTCGACGGCGTCGGCGCGACGTGCCGGACGTTCAACGCGTCGGAGCCCGCCGTGCGCAGGGCCGAGAAGGCCTACCGCGAGGCCTGCGCCGAGAAGCGCTACTACGACGGCCGCATCATGGAGCTCGACGGCGCGGCGCCGGCGGACAAGAAGCAGCGGCGCCGGGAGAAGCACCTCCGGGCCGTCGAGGGCCTCGACGCCGCGGAGCAGGCGCTCGCGGCGGCGCTCGGCGCCGCGCGCGCGCGCGCGGGCGCCGTCGTCGACGCCGCGGCGCCCCTCGACGCCGCCGTCGAACGCATCGCCGCGGCCCTGCGCGAGGCCCTGGCCGCCGCGGCCGCGGGCGGCGGCGACGACGACGACGGCGACGACGACGCGCGCGACGACGACGACGACGACGGAGGCCCGGGCCGCGCGTCGCTCGCGGAGCGCGTGAAGCGCACGACCAAGGGCCTGCGCCGCGAGCTCACGCGGCTGAAGGTCGCCGCGAAGCACCGGGACTTGGGCGCGCGCGGCGACGGCGTCCGCGTGACGCCGCGGCTGGAGACGTGCGTCGAGACCTGGGCCGCGCTCAAGGACGCGGCGCCGCGCGTCGTCGAGCGCGTCGGCGACGCCCAGCGGGCCCTGCGCCGCCTCGCCGACGCGCTGGGCGCGGCCGCCGGCGGCGTCGCGGCCGTCGCGGCGGCCCTCGCGAAGGCGGAGGACCACAAGGAGAACTTCGGGCTCGGGCCGGGCCCCGCGGCCGCGTGGCCGGCCAAGCCCGCGGCCCGCGCCCTCGGCCTCGCGGCGCGCGCGCGCGCCGCCGCGGACGCGCTCGACGGCGCGGGCCTCGGCGACCTCCTCTCGTCGGACCGGGCGGCGGCGCTCGACGCGGGCCTCGAGCAGCGCGTCTCGCTCGCCGTCGAGGTCGGCCACTACGACGGCAAGACCGCGTCCCTCGAGGGCGCCGCCGACGGCGACCGCGTCGCGCGCAACGCCGAGAAGCGCGAGACGGCCGCGCGCCTCCTCGAGGAGCACGACCACCGCCTCGACGAGGCGTTCTGCGCCTACGACGAGGTCCGCGTCGCCGTCAACGCGCGCGCGGCCGCGGCCCTCCTCGGGGCCCTCGACGCGCTCTGGGGCGGCGCAAGTGGCGGCGCGGCGCCGGTCTCCTAGTTAAAGTTTGCTTCCTTCTGGCGCGTTCAAATAAAAAAATTCGGATGGGGCTGCCCTAAGGAGCTGCAGCCCATGTCGCGCTGGCTCGTCGTCGCCGCGGCCGCCAACGCCCTCACGGTCGACGAGATCGGCGTGTGCTTCGTGCGGAACTACGTGCACTACGACGCGTCGCGCGGCGACCACGGCCTGCGGCTCGCCGAGTTCTACGACCTCCAGGCGGTGGCGATGACGCTGCGGCGGCTGCCCCTGAGCCCCCGGACGTGCCTCTTCACGGAGGCGCCGGCGCGCGCCGTCGCCGCGGCCATGGTCGCGCTCGGGACCCCGGAACTCGACGCGCCCAGGCTCTTCGACGTCGTGCTCGAACCGTCGAAGCCGCCGTTCGGCGGCCTCGGCGGCCGCTGGCCGGCCATCGCCGCGGCCCTCGGGCGCCTCGGCGCCATCAACGCGTCCCACGGCATCGACAAGGGCACGCGGCTGCTGAGCCGCCTGTCGCGGCTCCACGACTACGCGCGCGCGCCGTTCGAGGTCACGCTCTTCGCGGACGACGACGCCGCGTTCTGCCCGTCGACGCAGTTCCTGGGCCGCGTCGCGGCGCTGAGCGGTGGCGCCGACGCGCCGGACGTGCGCATCGCCGAGTACGACCTGGCCGCGAGCGACGCGGGCACGGCCGCGCGGCACGCGGGCCGGCTCCGGCGGCTCGCGGCGTGCGCCGCCGTGCCGAATTCAAACCTTCAACTCGACTTCAATGTGAGCGTACGCGACAGTTTCGACGCAACCTCTTTGGCTGTGCTTCGAGAACTCGACGAGAGCAATCGATTCGTCCAAACATCAGCCGAATCGACTTCGATTTGACCGAGCTAGAGAATTCTCAAGTTTGGTCAGGACCACCCAAACCAGTGGTTGAATTCGGCACAGGTGCGCCGCGGCGCGGGGGACGCCCGGCGACGGGCTCGGCGACGCGGCCTGGTGCTGGGACCACGTCCCCGCGGGGGCGACGGCCTGCCCGACCTTCGCCTTCGCCTCGGACGCGGGGCTCCAGGCCGGCGTCGTCGTCGCGCGGAACACGTCCGGCGCGCGGCGCTTCTTCGGGGACTGGGTCGACGCCTACGTCGACATGTGGCTGCCGCACCTCGGGAAGCGCGACGGTGACCTGCGGGCCGTCGCCCGCGTCGGCTCGGACCAGGAGCCCCTCTGGGCCATCGTCAAGCGGCGCTGCCTCGAGGGCGGCGACCGGAACTGGACGCTCGCGGCGCTCCCGCCGGAGTTCAACGCGCGCTTCCTGCGGCCGGGCCGCGCGGCGGCGCTCGACGACGACGTCCTCATCGTCCACGACAACGCCGTGGGCCACTACGGCGGCCGCGGCCGCCACTTCGACCTCCGGCGCTGGGACGTCGCCGCGCTCCTCGGCCGCGTGGCCGCGGTCTGCGCCGCGGCCAACGGCCGCCGCGACCTGCGCATCGTGGCCAATTTTTCCGGTTGGGCCTTCGGGGAGCCCGTCGCGGCGACCGTGGCCAGGGTCCGCGCGCCGAAGCGGCCGAAACGCGCGTGGCCCTGGCCCCTGTCGCTTCTCTTCTAAAAAAGAGCTCACACGGCGAGGAGCGCGGCCATGGGCCCGCGGCCGCGGTAGAACTGGGCGAGGTCCGCCGGCCGCGCCTCCGCGGGCGCCTTGGCGGCCTCGCGGGCGCTGATGAGCTCCGACAGGTGGCGCCGCGCGCCGCCGACGACGGCCTCCGCGGCGACGACGCGCGCCGCGCCGCTCGCGTAGGTCGCGACCCGCGGCGGCGCTTTGCGCAGGAAGGACTTGTCCACGGAGCGGAAGACGATGGAGACGCGGAGCCCGTCCCCCGGTGCGCGGGGCACGCAGTGGCAGCAGCGCGCGTTCGTCTCCGGGCCGAGGACGACGAGGTCGCCGTGGCGCGGCCGCCAGGTCCGGAGGGGCGCCTCGACGCGCGCCCGGCCCGCGGCGTCGGCGCCGCCGAGCTGGAACTCGCGCGTCGCGCCGAGGCTCAGCACGTAGATCGCGCTGCCGTCGACGAGGCTCGACACCGTGTCCTGGTGCGCGGGGATGCCGACGGCGCCGCCGCGGTAGTAGTTGACGGCCAGCGAGTTCGCCAGCGCGGGCGTGCCCGCGGCGGCCTCGCGCGCGAAGCTCGCGCGCTCGGCGAGCGCGCGGACGGCGGCGCGGGCCGCGTCGAGCGCCGGCGGCGCGGGCTCGACGCGCGCCCAGGCCTCGTAGTCCGCGCCCCAGGCGTCGAGCGCGAGGGCGCCGTCGGCGCGCGGGACGCCGTAGGCGTCCGTGCGCACCTCGTAGGCGACGCGCGACGACGCGCGCTTCGGCGCGCGCGCCCCGGGGACCCGCCGGAGCGCGTCCAGGAGCTCGTCCGCCGCGCCGGGCGCGAGGAAGCCGCGCACGAGGCGCGAGTCGAGGAAGTGGGCCGACGTCTCGCCGCGGTGCCAGGTCTCCCCGGTGATGTCGTCGTGGGACGGCGACGTCTCGCCGCGGTGCCAGGTCTCCCCGGTGATGTCGTCGTGGGACGGCGACGTCTCGCCGCGGTGCCAGGTCTCCCCGGTGATGTCGTCGTGGGCCGGCGCCTCCCGGCCGTCGACGCCCGCCGCCTTCGCGGCGCCGGAGCGCTCCGGCCGCGCGTCGCCCTGCCACGCGGGCGTCGCCGCGGCGGCGAGGTTTCGCACGTCGTAGAAGCTGCACCGCCCCGTCGCGTCCTCGAAGCTTTCGCGGCCCGCGGCCTTGTGGTCGAAGCGCGCGACGTCGTCGAAGCTCCCGCGGCCGTGGCTCGAGCCGAAGGTCGCAAAGCTCTCGCGGGCGCGCGGGACCTCCTCCCAGGCCGGCGGCGGACGATCCTCGCGGCGCACCTCGGCCATGAGCTTCGCCGCGGCATCGCGGATGTCCGGGGGCGAGTCCTCGGACTCGGCCACGAACGCCTGTCGCTCGACGGAGTTGCCAGAACCCATCGGGGCAGCCTCTGATGATTGATCAGAAGGGGCGAGGTTCAATGACGCTGCACTGCAAGCATCCAATGCGCGGACAATGTTTTTGCGGAATACATGTTGATTCTTTCGGCGCGGCGCTCTCGTCCCGTGGCAACTGTGCGGGCAGTGGCAGCACGCGTTGGTCGTCTGTCAGGGGACGAGGGCTTGCCGCGGTCAATAATCGAGCAGCTCGTCGAAGCTCGATAGACGAGGGCTGCCCCGTAGGACGCGAAGGGCTGGGCCGCCGGCGCCGGGAGCCGCCGGCACTTGAGCAGCAGGACCTGGGCCCGCGACAGGACCAGGGGCGCCGACACGCCGCGCGCGCCGTCGGCCCGCGTGACGCGATCCATGTGGGGCGCCTACGCCTTCGGGCAGCCCCACAACAATAGCTGCGCGCGGCTCGCGCACACGCGCGTGCACGGCGGCGCCCTGTACGCGTGGGCGCGCCTGGGCGCGGCGCACGACACGCAGAAAATCAACGTGCCCCACCGCTTGACGCACGAAACGGTCGTCCGGACGCGGGCCGCGCCGAGGCGCGCTCGGGCGGCGTCGGGCGAGGCGGCGCCGAGCCTGAGCCTCGTCGTCGCCACGACGCCGTCGGGCGGCATCGGGCAGGACGGCACGCTGCCCTGGGTCGCGCAGGGCGTCCACCTGCCCGGCGACATGAGCTATTTCAAGCGCGCCACGACGGAGACGCGGGACCCGTCGAAGCGGAACGCCGTCGTCATGGGCCGCCGGACCTGGGAGGGCATCCCGGAGCGGTTCCGGCCGCTCGCCGGCCGCGTGAACATCGTCCTGACCAGCGACGAGGCCTACGCGTTGCCGGCCGGGGTGTTGTCCGCGACGTCGCTAGACGAGGGCCTCGCGCTCGCCGAGGACGCGGGCGTCGAGACTGCGGTGATCATCGGCGGCGCGCGGCTCTTCGAGGAGACCGTCGTGCATCCGCGGACCCGCGTCGTCCACCTCACCATCGTGGGCCGCGACTACCCCGCCGACGCGGTCCTCTACGCCTGCTTCACGGACGCGCTCGCGCGCGAGTACCGACTCGAGTCGGAGGACGCGCGAGCGGACAACGACGTCGCGTACCGCATCTGCGTCTACGTCCGTAACACTAGTGCGTAAACCTCGATAGTCGAACGTTGAAGTATAGTTGAACTTTCGAGTGTTCACGGGCAGCATGGTCGCATCGAGAACGCTGACCGGGAAGATTTACCCCGTGGGCATCGTGAGCATGGCATGGGCACATCCGCCGACTGCTGCATGACCCGGAAGATTTGACCCGTCGGCGCGGACGCGGCGCATGGCCAGGCTGACGCGCGTGGCCGCGCTCGCGCTGGCCGCCTACCTTCTGGGCTGGCTGCTCATTCCCAAGCCGTTCCGCTTCGAGGACGCGCGCCACCACGGACGGCGCTCCCCGCCGAAGACGATGGTCCAGCTGCCGGTCGCCCTGTCGGCGCAGCAGACCTTCGGCCCGCCGGAGGCGCGGCGCATCCCGCTCGTCATCCGCGGAATCGCGCCTGGTGCATCGCGATGTCGCGGCGGCGTCTCGCTGCTGGCGCGACGCCGCGGAGCGCGGCTTCTTCGACTACCGCTTCCACGACGCCGCCGCGCAGCGCGCCTTCGTGCGAGCCCGGGGCGGCGAGAAACTACTCGCCGCCTTCGAGGCCGCGACCACGTTCGCGCGGCGGACGCGGCTCTGGCGCGCGCTGCTGCTCTACGAGGAGGGCGGCCTGTACGCGTCCATGGACGCGCGGCTCGACGCGCCGGCGACCCTCTGGCTCCTCGTCGTCACGCGCCAGAACGACGCGGCGATCCTCGGCTGCGCGCGCTCGGGCCGGCCCTGGCGGGGGCTGTCGCGCTGCCGCTTCGACGACGGCGTCCTGGCCTTCGCGCCGGGCCACCCCATTCTCGCGCTCTACCTCGGCGCCGTCGCGGCGCCGAATGCGCGGGGCGCCGGCGCGCGCGCGCGCTCCGACGCCGCCGCGCGCGCCGGCTTCCGGCCGGGCTGCGACGGGACGCTCGCGGCCTCCGGCGACGGCGACTGGAACGCGCGCTTCCTCGCGGGCGCCCTCGGCGGCGGCGGCGGTGCGGCGCCCGCGGACGACGACGCCGATCGACGACGCCGCGCGCGCGCCGCCGGGGCTTCGTCGCCGTCCCTGCACGGGCTCACGACGAGCGTCGTCGTGCAAAAAGCAGAGCACTCGGCGGCCCGAGGCGTCGCTCCGGGGCCGGCGCTTTGCCGTCGTCCCGCGGCCCGCGGCGCCGGAGGACGCACCGGGGCTTCGTGGCGGCCCGGTCGGTGATCGCGACGGCGCGGGAGAAGCGGGAACGTCGACTTGTGGTGCGCACGGCCCCGCTCCCGCGAAACAGCGCGCCGCTCGGCCCGATCGCGACGGATTCGCGATCGCGACGGATTCGCGTAATTTTTGGACGGATCGACGGCGCTCGGCCCCGCCGTCGCGGCGGGCGTGCAGCGGCGCCGCGCGGCGTCGGCACGAAGTGGGCAAGCTCGCCGATCGACGACGCCGCGCGCGCGCCGCCGCGCCGGTTCCCGCCCATCAGCCCCGCGGAGCACCGGACCTCCTGGGCCAATCTGACCTGCCTCTGGCGCGCGCACTAGCGCGATCGAACTTAGACGGGCGCCCTACTCGTCGTCCTCGTCGGAGTCGACCTGGACGACGCGGCGCTTCTTGGACTTCTGGACGACGATCTCCTCGTCGGAGTCGTCGAAGTCGACGGGCGCGCGCGGCGCCGGCGGCGGCGACGCGGGCGCCTCCTTCTTGGCGGGCGCGCGCGCGGCCCAGCGGTCGTCGTCGTCGTCGTCGTCGTCGTCGTCGTCGGCCCCCGCGCCGAACTCGTCGTCGTCGTCGTCGTCGTCGTCGTCGTCGTCGTCGTCGCCGAAGATGGCCTTGCGGGAGACCTCCTGCTTCGTGCCCGCCTTGAGCGCGCCGATGTCGCCGGCGTCGTCGTACTCGAGGCCCTCCTCGAGGTAGTCGCGCGTCATGGCCGCGCGCGCGCCGCCGCCGCCGCCGCGCTTGGACCGCGCGTCCTCGCGCGCCCTGCGCCGCGACTCGCGGCGGATCGCGTCCTCGCGCTGCTTCGCGCGCTCCTGCTGCATCTGCTCCGGGTCCTCGACGACGTAGATCTCCTTGATGCGCGCGGGCTTGGCGACGGCTTTTTTGGTGCGCAGCGTAAAGGTCTTGTGCGCGTCGGACGACAGCGACGGCGGCCGGAGCCGCATCTCGTTCAACAGCGTCGCGTGCGACACGAGGCACATGGGGCCCTCCTTGGGGTTCACCTGGAGGCAGAGGCGCTCGCTCTTGAGCGCGCGCGACACGACGTCGAAGGTCTCGCCGCCGACGACGATCTGCGTGGACCCGTCGCTCCAGCGCACGAGGCGCGCGTTCGACTCGCGCTCGGGCCGGCCGTCGGCGTCGCGGAGGACCTCGTCCGTGAGCGCGTCCTTCTTCCAGCGCCAGCGGAGCACGGTCTGGCCCTCGCGGTCCTCGTCGTCGGGCGCGTCCTCGTCGTAGGGCTTGTGCTCGAAGGCGAGGAACTTGGGCACGCGGACGACGTTCGCCTCGGCGGCCGCCGGCGGCCGCGCGCAGTTCGGGAACGCGAGCACCGCGGGCTCCGTGCCCTTGGGCAGCGCGCGCTTCTTCGGCGGACCCGCGGGCTCCTCGCGGAAGTGCGTCTCCTCGAACTCGAGCTCCTCGTCCTTGCCCAGGGCCTCGTCGTCGCTGTCGTCGCCGAAGAGGTCCTCCATGCGGTGCTTGTTCCGGTCGCCGGCCGGGGCCGCCGCCGCCGCCGGCGCGGCGTCGTCGTCGTCGTCGCTCGCGCCGAAGAGGTCCGTCATGCTCGTGTCCTTGGGTGTTGTGGGTTTGGGCGCCGCCGGCGGCGCGGGCGCCTCGTCGTCGGACCCGAAGAGCTCCGTCATGCTCGTGTCCTTGGGCGCCGCGGGCGTCGGCGCCGCCGCCGGCGCCGCCGGCGCCTCGTCGTCGGACGACTCGCCGAAGAGGTCGTTCATGGTCGCGTCGGCCATGGTCGTTTGCGCACTGCGACGCCGCGGGTGGTGGCGGCGAGTGCAACGCGAGTGGTGGCGGCGAGGCGCGCACGACGCGAGTGGCGGCCGGCGAGTACGGAGCTCGGCCTTGAGCTGCGACGACGCCGTCGCTGTCGCGCGAGCACCGAGCACCACTCGCACTGCGCGGCGTGCTCCGCGGGCGCCGCGTGCAACACAGACATCGTCCACATTCCTCGGCGGCGCCGGCGCGCGACGGCGGGCGCCGCGCCGCCGTGAACGGCCGGCGTAAAACCGGAAACGATGAGCGAGGACGCGCGTCGCGAGGCGAAGGCGCGCGTGGCGGCGTGGGCGCAGGCGGTCTGCGCCGGCGCGGCGCCGCAGCTGCGGGAGGCGTCGCCGCCCGTGGCGCTGAGCCCGGAGGCGGCCGCGGCCGTCGGGTCGGCCGTGGAGCGGCGGTTGCGGCACCTGCTCGGCGAGGCGACGAAGCGGACCGTGTTCCGGCGCGGCGAGCGGCTCACGGGCGACGACGTCAACGGGGCGCTCGAGGCTTTGGGCGACGAGCGCTGCCTGGGCCACCCGCGGCGCGAGCTCGTCGCGACGACGGGCGGCGGCGCGAGCCTGCCGCCGCGGGAATTAAGGTTGCGGGACGTCGAGGCCGCGGCGGCCGCGCGGTCGTTGTCCAACGCCCTCGTGGAGCCGTCCCTGGGCCTGCGCTGGCTGAGCGTCGACGGGCGGGACGCGCGGGAACGCGACGGCGCCGCCGCCGAGGGCCCGCCGCCGTGGGCGCGGCTCGCGCCGGGCGCGCCCGCGCCGGGCGGCGCGCTCGGGCGGGAGCAGGAGCTCTACCTGCGCAAGGTCGTCGACGCCGTGCGGGGGCGTCTGGACGTGCAGGAGCGGCGCGAGGTCTTCCGGTCGCTCGCGCGCGACGCGGGTTTGGCATCCGTCGTCCCTTACCTCGCGGCGTTCCTCGCGGAGGAGGCGAACCGCGCGAAGAAGCGGCCCGTGGGCCACCTGCGAAGGGCCGTCGACGCCATCGGCTGCGTCGCGCGGAACCGGCGGTCGCGCGTCGAGCTCCACCTCCACCGCCTCGTGCCGGTCGCCTTGACGTGCGTCGTCGCGAAGAAGCTCGGCCTCGCCGACGGCGACCCGGGCGACGGCGACCACTGGGACTTACGGGTCGCCGCGGCGCGCACGGCGGCGGCGGTCTGCGCCGAGTTCGGGGACGCGTACGCGACGCTGCGGCCGCGCGTGTCGAAGACGTACGCGGACGCGCTCGCGGACGGCGCCAAGCCCCTGGCGACGCACTTCGGGGCGTTGGTGGGGTTGCGGGCGCTGGGGCCGTTGACCGTGGCGTCCCTCGTGATCCCGCGCGCGGCGGAGCTCGCCGCGCGCTTCGACGCGGCGGCGTCCGCGGCGCCGCCGGACGGCGAGGACGCGGCGTCGCGCGCGCGGCGCCTCGCGGCGGCGGCCGACGCGCGCCACTGCCTCGCGGCGCTGGCCGACGCCGCGGCGGCCCACGGCCGCGCGGACCCGCGCCGCGCGCCGAGTGCGGCCTTGGACGCGCGGCCGACGCTCGGCGCCGCGGCGCCGCGGCGCCTCACGGCGCCCAAGCCGGCGGGCGCCAAGCGGCCCGCGGCGAAGCGCAAGCGCGGCGCCGACGGCGCCGCGGCCAACGTCGACGCGCCGCCCGCGCCGCAGAAGACCGCGCCCGCGTCGCCGCCGCGGCCGCACCTCGACCTCCTCGACGCGCTCGGCGAGGCCCTCGTCCCGCACGCCGCCGCCTACCCGGCGACCGCCTTCATCTGACCCGCGTAGGAGCCGGCGCCGGGTAAAGGCCGAAGTTGGGCGAGCGGGGGTTCGGGCGTCGCGTTTGCAATTGCGCGACTTCAAAAGTTGCCACAGTGCATCTCAAGCCCGACGCCTCGAGCGCGCCCCTGCTCGTCGCGCTCGTCGTCTCGCGCTCGTCGACGCGCCGCGCGACCCGTCGCCGCGCGCCGCCGCCGATGGCGGGCATGGACCAGAACCGCATGATCCGGAGCAAGGAGCTGCACGTCATGCTGCGCGAGGTCGTCGCCGACGGCGGCGGCGGCGCCATGCTCATCTCGTGCAAGGGCGCCATCCTCGCGTCGGCGGGCTTCGACCAGGCCGAGCCCAAGATCGTGAGCGCCATCGCCGCGCACGTCTGGGCGCACGTCGCGCTCGTGCCGACGAAATACCCGCAAGTCGGCGACCTCCGGACGATGGCGCGGCGCCCGCGCCGCCGCCCGCCGCCGCCGCGCCCGAACACGCCCGCGCCCCGCCGCAGCTCTTCGACGTCGAGGGCGGCACGCTCGTCCTCGGCGAGCTCCTCGAGGCGTCGCACTTCGCGCGCGGCCCGCGCCCGCGGCCGCGACCGCCGCGCCGCCGCCGCGCGACCGCGCCGCGCCGCGCAGGTCTGCCTCTACTCGAAAAAGGAGTACGGGGAGCCCCTCAGCGACCTCTTCGGTGCGTCCGCGCCGACCGACCGACCGCGCGCCGACGCCGCGCGCCCCTCCGCAGCGCGCCTCGCGGCGCTCCAGCAGAAGCTCGCGGAGATGTGCGGCGACGCCCTCTCCGGGCGGCCCGACGACAGCCCCGAGGCGGGCGCCGCGGCGCTCGACGCCGACGCCGCCACGCGGTAGCTCGCGTAGCCTAGGCGCGGCACGCAGCTCGAGGGGACGTGCGGCCCCGGCACGCAGCTCGAGGGGACGTGCGGCCCGCGCGCCGGCCGGCGTGCGCCCGGTGGGTACGCGCGCTGGGCGCGACTCCGAGGCGCTGGCGGAGGAGACACCGCGCGGCGGCGCCGCGGCCGCGGAAGCGGCGGCGGCGCGGCGCGAGCGCCGGCGCGGCGTCTCCCCGTCGGCGCCCCGTGCCCCCCGGCGGAAGCGGGCGCGCGGCGTGTTCGGGGAAAGAATTATCGGTACAGTGGTGGTGGCGCGCCTTCGCGCCCCGGCTCGTCGGCGGCTTCGGCGTTTCGGCACCGGGCCGAGAGCGTCCCGCGCCGCGTCTCGCGGCGTCGGCGAGGGGGTCGCCGGGGGGGACCGGGGGGCCGCGGGCGACGCCCGCGGCCCGTGCGTGCCCCCCGCCCCTCGGAGCGGGCGCTCTCCTTCGGTCTGGGTGCGCCGAGGAGGTCGGGGCTTGTCGGCGCGCCGGCCGCCCGCCTAGCCGGACTTGAAAAGAAGGATGGCGACCTGGCCGAGGTAGAAATAGATGAAGTGTTTCGTCTCGTGCGTCACGTAGGAGCCGAAGTTCCGCCCGACGATACAGTGCCACGTCGGGTTGTACTTCTTGTCGAACTCCTTCTTGATGTACGCCGCGATGTCCTTCTCGATGTTGTACTTCTCCAGGGCCTGGGACGCGCAGTCGACGGCGTCCTGCTGCATGTCCTCGGACATGTCCGCGTTCTTGATGACGGCCTTGCGCTCCATTGTGGCGGGGACGCTGGACAAATAACAGTCGGCCTCTCAAACTCGCTGTGTGGCAGCGCTGCTGGGCCGCTTAGCCGATCCGCTTGCGGCAGATTTGCGGATTTGTGAAGTTAATCGTGCAGCCGAACATGAAGCCACGGTGTCCTACGACGCCTCCTACGTTAGTCCTACGCGCGGCAGGCAGGCTTAGGGGTGGTTGGGCCAACGTGGCAGCGAGCTCCGGCGCTATCACGGCCTGCCTCATTCGCGGTAAGCGCAGCGTCCACGTAGCTCGACGGCCGCGATACTAGTAATGGACGCGACGTCCATGGCGCCCTCGCCGACGTCGTCGATCGCCCCGATGAACAGGTTGCTATCGAGACTCCCCGTGTACCAGGGGCCCAGCTACATCTGCTTGAACTCGAGCGTCGGCGATTGCGCCGAGGCGGATGCGGTTGCTGTGCAAGTGGCCCGGGACGTAGTGAGCGCCACGCTGCGTGGAGAAGCGCGCGCGCTCTGCCCCGGCGCGAGTGCGCGGAAGCTGCCGCTCCTGGGCCTGTTGCTCGCGGTCGCGTACACGACGAGCCTCGGCCTGGACGTCTCGATGCACGACCTCGTCGCCCTCACGCCGAGCCGCGCCTCAGGTACAGCGCGAGGGCGCCGCGGCCGATATCGGCGGGCGAGTAGTCGCGCGAGAGCCCGAGCAGCTCCATCCTCCCTTCAATGCGTCATGATTTCAGGGAACTTTGGCAGGGGTAAGACTTGTCCGACGCACGGTCCAAAGCACCTTCGAGGCTCCTTCGCGGAAACATGCCTTCGCCAACATTGGCTTCTGCCGCAGCCAGCTCAGCATGGCCATGACCGCGCGCCCACTAATGGCTGCGCGTGCTCTCTGTATTCTCGGCGTTGCTGCCGCCTTGCGGGCGCCGCGACTGCAGCAACGCACGACCGCGTTGCGCACGGCGACGATCTCGGCGCCGGACACGGGCATCTACAGCGTCGGGTGCGAGGACACGTCCGCGAGCCTGACTCGGCTGGCGGCGCGGTCCGACTCCTGGGCCGCGACGACGATGGCGGAGCGCGTCACGGTCGCCGAGGCGATCCTCGACGCGCTGAGGGAGGAGGACTGGGGCGGCGCGTGGCTCGAGGCCCAGGTGGACCTCGAGGGCATCGTCGGCGCCGACGCGCGGCGCACGTCGGCGTCGCAGACGCGCTTCGTCTTCGGGTCTACGGTCAAGGACATGGTCGCGTCGTTCGTCGAGGCGCACGGCGGCGACGGTCAGTCGGAGCGCCGCACGGCGCTCCTCAAGGGCGAGGCCGTCGCCGTCGGCGCGGCCGTCCCCGGCGCGACGATGGAGGTCCGAAGGGGGGAGAAGCCGGCCCAAACCGGCGCCGCACCGGGCACGGTGACGCTCGTGCTCGGCGCGGGGAACCAGTCCTTCCTCACGCTGCTCGACGCGCTCCAGCGCGCTTTGGTCGACGGCGAGACCGTGCTCGTGAAGCACCACCCGCTGCGCCCGTGGCTCGCGGACCCGTTCGCGAAGATCCTCGGCCCGCTCGTGGAGCTCGACGTCGTCGCGCAGACGTTGGACGCCGGCGTCGTCGAGGCGTCGGCGCTCGTCGCCGACCCGCGCGTCGGCCACGTCCACATCACGGGCTCCGAGGCGACGCGCGACGCGGTCCGAAAGACGCTCGACGCCGCGGGCAAGGCCGCCGTCGCCATCTCCGCGGAGCTCGGCTGCGCGACGCCCTGGCTCGTGCCCCCGGGCGAGTGGACCGCCAAGGATCTGGCGAACGCCGCGTCCGCGCTCGTCGCGGGCAAGAAGGCGAACGGCGGCTCGAACTGCCTGAGCCCGCAGGTCGTGCTTTTGGCCGACGGCTGGCCGCAGAAGGACGCGTTCCTCGACGAGGTCGCGGCGCAGATCGCGGCGCAGCCGACGTGGAAGGCCTACTACCCCGGCGCCGCGGGCCGCCGCGACGACGTGTTGCAAGCCTACGGCCGGGCGCGCCTCGGCGACGGGAACGACGACGTCGCTTTGCTGGACGTCGGCGTCGCGGGCGCCCCGGGCTTCGACGGGTCGGCGTTATCGAAAGAAGTCTTCGGCCCGCTGCTGGCCGTCTGCGCCCTGCCGGGCGGCGCCGCGGCGGGCCCGTGGCTCCGCGACCAGGCCGTGCCCTTCGCGAACTCGGACGCCGTCCTCGGCTCGCTGAGCTGCACGCTGCTCGCGCCGGCGAGCCTCGAGCCCGCCTTCGTCGACGCGGCCGTCGACGGCCTCAACTACGGCGCCGTCGCCGTCAACTGCTGGTCCGTCTTCTGCTACACGGCCATGTGCAACGGCGGCACCTGGGGCGCGCACCCGACGGACGTCGGCGAGCGGTCCGGCGCGGGCGCGATCGGCAACGTCTTCGGCGTGCCCGACGCGGCGAAGACCGTGGTCCGCGCGGGCACCCTGGAGAAGCCCGGCGTCGACCTCGCGAAACCGCCGCCGGCGCTCGTCTTCGACGCGCTCCACGCGGCGCTGCTGAAGCACGAGGGGTCGAGCGCGCTCAAGGCGGCCCTGAACCTGCTCCTCCGCCGCGGCCTCGGGAAGGTGAACGTGATCCCCGGCCTGAAGGGCCCCAAGTTCGGCGCCGCGCTCCCCTGAACTGTAACATTAGGCCGGCTTCTCCTTGGACGCGAGCCAGAGGTACGCGAGCATGGACGCGGGGATGACGCCGTCGTACCAGACGTGGCCGCCCAAGCTCTTGTAGAACGCGTCGCACGCCAAACCCTCGAACCAGGACAAGACGCCCACGGGCGCGGCGACGAGCACGGCGAAGAGGTCGTAGCAGCGGTCCTTGTCGTCGCGCGCGAGGTCGTAGGCCGCGGCGACCCAGAGCAGGGACGTCTGGACGTACGTGAACGAGAACACGGGCGGCACGCAGAAGCCGAGGACGACCGAGTGCAGCGCGGCGTGCGCCGCGGCGTGCGCCTCGGGCACGCGCGGCGCCGACCGGAGCAACGCGAAGTAGAAGATCCAGAGCGGCGGCAGCGTCGCCGCGCGCGCCGCGACGGAGGCCTCCGCGCCGCCGCGGCCGCCCGTGACGCCGAGCGCGAGGCCCAGGTGCGCCGCGCCGTGGGCGAAGATCGCGGGCCCGGCCTTGGCGACGGGCTCGACGAAGCGCGTCCCGGCGAAGCGCCGCGCCAGGAGGCACAGCGCGGCGGCGCCGAGCGTGTCGACGTAGAAGCAAAGAGCGTGCGAGCTCCTCCATGTGTTCGGCGCCGTGACGCAGAAGCCGTCGCGGACGAAGGAGGTGGCGAACAAATCTCTCCGCACGAGCACTGCGGCGAAGAAGGCTGCGCTGTTGACGAGCACGAATGCATTGGCGTAGTCGCCGGGTCGCATTGCTGCAAGTGGTGGTGATACTGGTCTTTGCAGAAACGTTGTCCGCAACAAAAAACGAAGTTAACTTATCCAGCGTCTCATCCAGTGAGTGGTTGCGAAGCAGCGAGTGATGCAGCGACAATTTTGGCCATTTGCAGCAGGTGCACCGCGCGCAGCAGAGGGAGCAGCGAGTCGCGCAGCATGTCGCGCAGCGTGTGGGAAGACCGATCTTAGCCCATGCGAGCCCCGAGACAGCGCGGAGTGGTTTTTCGACACCCCTGACCCCGACTTCCCATAGCGAAGTACTCTCCGTTGTGCCCATCGTGGGCCAGATCATGCCGAACGGGCTGCCCGATAATCGACGCGTCCATCGACTTGCTGCAATATTTATCGACTTGCTGCGGGGATTCCGTCTTCAGCTTCACTTGTTGCGGACAACGTTTCTGCAAAGACCAGTAATGGCTCAAGTCGAGGCCATCACAAAGTGCGAGTTGATGTCAACACCATTCGCAGAACTCGCCCCTTATGTGACCTTGCACAGTTGTTGAACAAAAGCTCTCGTGAGGAAAGCATTAAAAAGCGAAGAGCCCCGTGTCGAGGCCGATGTGGGTCGCCGCGAGGGCGGCGTCGAGCTGGAGGAGGCGGCTCTTCGGGTCCGAGCAGACGAGCACCGCGCCGTCGGCGGCCGCGACGAGGAGGTGGCGGTCGTCCGGCGAGAAGGCCAGCCCCAGACTCGGCCCGTGGTCGCCGACGTCGAGGACGTGGACGAGGGCGAGGTCGTGGGCCCGGCGCACGTCGACGCCGCCCGCCGCGCGCGCGCACGCGAGGACCGAGGCCGCGTTGACCGCGAACGCCGCGTAGGGCCCGTCGACCTGGGCAGCACAAGAGTGACTCAACGTCTCTTCAACGTGAGTGTTCCGCGCGCGCGCGTTACAAAAAAAAACATCCACGCTTCGAGACCGTTCCGAGAGATGATCGCTCGTCCAAAAATCAGCCGAAACGAGTGGAAAACGGCCGAGATCGGAGCCTTTGAAGTTGGGAATTTCGCTCTCTTTTCCTGCCCTGCCGTCGACGGCGACGCGCGCGCGCCGCCGGCCGTTGAGGCCCACGAGCGCGAGCGCGGTCTCCGCGGCGGCGGCGACGGCGACCTCGACGTCCAGCAGCGCCAGACAGACCAGCGCCCCCGCGCCGTCGCCCGCGGCCGCCGGCAAGCGCCGGAGGCACGCGCCGGACCGCGCGGCGTGGACGTAGACGTCGCCGCACTCGTCGCCGCTCACGGCGACGTCGAGCGTCGCCGAGTAGGCGACGGCGGCGACGGCCCTCGCGTGGCCGAAGAGCGCGTGGGAGCAGCGGAGCGCCGGCGGCGCCGGCGCGCCGGCGTCGTCGCCGTCGCGCCGCGCGAGCCGCGGGTCGAGGTCCGCGCGTCGCCGCGCGGCCGCGCGGTCCGGCGCGGCGGGCGCGGCGGCCCGCGCGCACTCGTCGCCGTCGCGCGGCGGCGGCGCGTCGTCCTCGCCGTCGCCCGCCGCCGCGAGGCCCCGGTAGAGCGCCTCGCGCTCCGCGACCCAGACGCAGACGGAGCCGTCGTCGCCGCCCGTGACGAAGACGCGCGCGTCCGGTGCCCGCGGGTCCGCGGCGACGACCGTGGCCCGCCCGAAGGCGTGGCCGCCCCGCGCGGCCCCCAGCAGCTCGCCGCCGTCGCCGTGGAGCCGCACGCGGCCGTCCGCGTAGCCCGCGGTCGCCGCGGCGCCGTCGCCGAGCAGCGCGAGCGCGCCCGCGCGCGCCGGCGCGCGCGGCGCGAGCGCGAGGCGCGCGCGCGTCGCGCCCTTGGCGGAGAAGGGCAGGCCCCGGCCGTCCGGGAGCTCGCTCCAGCGCCAGGCCTCGACCGTGCGGTCCTCGAAGGCCGCGACGAGCCGCGGCGCCGCGGCCGACGCGTCGGCGCCGCCGCCGTCGCCGTCGCCCGCGGCCGCGGACGCGGGCAGGAGCCGCGCGGCGAGCGCCGCGCCGCGCCGCCGGCCCGACCGCGGCGCGTCGCCGTTGCCCTTCTTGGGCCGGGCGCCGAAGAGGTTCCGCTGGAGCGCGCCGAGGAGCGCGCCCGCGTCGCCGACGGCGCCGCCCAGACCCTTCCGCCGGCCCGGCGCCTCGCCGAAGGGCCCGTCGGCGGCCGCCGCGGCGCCGCCGCGGCGGTCGCGGGCCGGGTGGGCCGCCGCCGCCAGCGCCGGCGCCTCGTCCACGAAGGCGTAGCACCGCGCGCTCAACCCGTCCGGCGCGGGCCCCTCGCGCGGGCAGTCGGCGAACAAGGGCCGCGCGGCGTCGCGCGCGGCCTTGCGCCGCGGGTGCGGCGCCGTGAGGAGCTGGGGCGGCGTCTGCCCGAAGTGCTTGATCTGGTCCCGCGTCGCCTCGCGCTCGTCGTCGTCGTCGATGCCGTCGACGTCGATCGCGCCCTCGTAGGTCAGATGATAGAAGACGTTGCCCCGCGTCGCGGCCTTGGGGCCCCGCTGCGCGTCCCCGAACACGAGGTCGATCCAGCCCGGGAGCGTCTCCGACACGGCCTCCGACTCCAGCGCGTCGCGGTGCGTGCGCACGAAGGCATCGGCGCAGCCCCCGGCCCACGCGGGGAGCTCGACGTCGTCGACCGCCGAGCCCGGCGCGGCCGCGTCGCCGTCGTCGCCGGGCGCGGCCTGCCGCGCGCCCAGGGGCAAGGAGTTGTGGTTCAGGAGCATCTCCGGACAGTAGAACAGCTCGGGCACGAGCTCCTTGACGTCCGTCATGGACCGCGTCGCCGACCGCCACGCGTGCGCCAGCGAGAAGAAGAGGCGGTCCGGCACGTCGAACTTGCCGCCCTGGAGCTCCACGGCGAGCCGAGCAAAGGGCTCGCAGCGCACGAGGAAGTGGAGGACGATGCCCGCCGACGAGTAGTGGGAGCCGTACATGAACTTGGGCACCATTCCCGTCGGGTCCTCGAACGTGCGAAACCGCTCGTCGAACGCGTCGCCGCGCGACGCGGGGCCGAGCGCGCCCATGGGCTTGGCGAGGTCGCGCCAGACGTCGGCCCCCGGCGGCGCGTCGAGGTCCGGCGCCTCGGACGCGTCGAAGTCGGCGAGGACCCAGGGGAAGACGGGCCACTGCGCGGGGTCCTGGAACGTTCTCCCCGCGACCTCGTTCAGCGACGACACGTACGCGAACGTCGAGATGCGCCGGCAGCGCCAGGCCTCCGTGAGCTGGGACCGCTTCAGCGCGTCCCGGCAGTCGCCGTAGGCGAGGGGCGCGGGCTCGCCCTCGAGGCGCAGGCCGCAGAACGACGTCGGCCCGTCGCCGAGGAGCGGCAGCCGCTTCCGCGCGGCGAGGCTCGCCAGGAGCTTCCAGAGGCGCCGGTGCGGCGCGTCGCCCTTCCGCGCCGGGGACCCGCCGCCGCGCCGGGGGAGCGCTAAAAACACGGACGTCGCGTTGCAGCGGTAGAGCTCGAGGGCCACGGGCTCGAGCATGTAGCGCCGCGGCGCGACCCGTTCGAGGGTCGCGAGGCGCCACGTCCGCGGCCGCTCGGACGCGTCGGCCGGCGCGAAGGACACGGACGACGCCGTCACCACGACGCTCCCCTCGAGGGCGCCGCGGTCGCCGCGGACCCAGACGCCGGCCTCGCGGAAGAGCTCGTCGCTGACCTCGACGCCGTCGTCGTCGAGGCGCCACGCGTCGACGACGGCCGGCGAGCTCGACGACGAGCTCGCGCCGTCGTCGTCGGAGGTCTCGTCGTCGTCCTCCTCCGCCGCCGCCCCGGCCCCGCCGTCGTCGGCCGCGGGCTTGGCGCGGCGGTCCGCGTGCGCCGTGCTCGCAAAGTCGAAGGCGTCGCGGTCGCGCTCGAAGAGGGGCCGCCGGCCGAGGCGGTCCGTGTGGTCCGCGACGCGCCAGCGGCCGCCGAGGCCCGGCGCGGGCGACGCGTCGGCGCCGTCGCCGCAGAAGGGGCTCCACTCGCAGCGGAGCGCGCGCGCGGCCGCGCGCCACGCGCGGTCGCAGCTGCGCTCGCCCTCGCGGCGGCGGCGCCGCGCCGCGCGGCGGTCCGCGCGCGCGCGGTCCCGCGCGCAGGCCAGGAGGCTCGCGCCCAAAGCCTCGGCGACGACGTCGGCGTCGTAGGCCGCCGGCGCCGCGCGGCCCTTGAAGCCGCGGAGCAGCGCCTGGGGCGAGCCCGGCGCCGCGGGCCGCCGCGGCCCCGCGGCGGCCGCGGCGGCCTCGAGCGCGCGCGCGAGCTCGGCGGCGCGGTCCGCGTCGCTCGCCGCCGCGCGGCGGCCCGCGTCGAGCCAGGCCGCCGTGTCGCCCGAGCCGTCGGGCCCCGCGACGGCGGCCTCCAAGTCGTCGGCGAACCACGCGCTATCGAGCCACCGCGCGCGGCGCTCGGCCGTCGCGTCGGGCCCGCCGAGCACCTGCCACCGCGCGCCGAACTCGCCGTCGCCGTCGGCGGAGTCGTGGGACTCGCGCCGCGCCGCGCCCTCGACGACGAGGCCGCCGAGCGCGTCGACGGTCGCGCGGGGCACGACGGGCCGCGGCCGCGTCGCGACGGCGCGCGCGCCGTCCGCGAGCACGTCGTAGAAGGCGTCGGCGGCGTCGAGGAGCGCGGGCCGGCCGCCGTCGCCCGCCGCGAGGTGGGCCCGGACGCGCCGCAGCGCGCCGTGGGCCTCCCTTAGGCAGAGCAGCGCGACCTTGCCCGACTCGTCGCTCCGCTCGCGCGCGCCCGCGAGGCCCCGGCGCCGCCGCGCGGCGCTCTGCGCCGCGTCCGCGGCGTCGCAGGCGTCGCGCCAGCGGGCGAGGACGCGCCGCAGGCGCCGCGCGTTGTCCGCGGCGCCCGCGGCGCGCGCGTCGAGGCAGCCCGCGAGCCCCAAGCACACGGCCGCGGCCGCGTCCGCGGCGCGGACGCGCGCCGCCGCCGCCGCCGCCGCGGCCTCGGAGTCGCCGCGGTCGGGGGGCGCCGCCGCGGCCCAGGCGTCGTCCACGAGCTCCGCGAACTGGAGGCCGACGTAGGCCTGCGCCGCGCCGTCGCCGGAGCCGTCGCCCCGGCACGCGGGCAGGGGCGCGGCGCCGCCGCCGCGCGCGTAGGCCACGGCGGGCCCCGCGGCCCGCCGCCGCCGCTTCCGCAGCAGCGCGACGTCGCGGCCCGCGGGCGTCGCGACGCGCCGCGCGACGGGCCGCGGCGGCGTCGACCCGCCGGAGCCCTCGTCGCCGGCGCTCTCCAGGGCGACAAAGGGCACGTCCGGCGTGTCGTCGCCCGTCTCGTCGTCGTCGCCGCTGTCGTCGTCCGTGAAGCCGCCGAGGTCGTCGCGCGAGTCCCAGGGCGCGCCGCGCGACGCCGCCGCGGCGACGGCCGGCGCGGCCGCGACGACGGCCGCGGCGACGGCCGCGGCCGCGAGCTCGTCGCCGCAGCGCAGGCGCGCGTGGGCGCCCGCGAGCGCCGCGGACAGAGCGGCCAGGTCGCCGGTCTCCGCCGCGACGGCCGCCGCGACGACGAGCGGGTGCGGCCTCTGGACCGCGGGCGCGCCGTGCGCGAGCGCGGCGACGACGACGGCCGCGGCCGCGCGCGTCGCCGCGTCCGGCGCGGCGTCGGCCTTGAAGCGCGCGGCGAGGTCCACGGTCTCCGTCGTCCGCGACCGCCGCCGCGGCGACCTGGCCGGCGACGCGACGGGCCGCGCGACGGCGCCGCGGCCGCGCGCGAGGATCGCGAACGCGGCCGCGTCGAGCGCCGGCGGCCGCGGCGCGGCGGCGTCGCCGTCGGCGGCGACGCGGTCGGTGACGAAGGCGTAGAAGACCTCGCGCTGCGCGTCGTCGAGGCGGTCGAAGCCGTCCGCGGCGGCCTTGGCGGCCGCGAGCGAAAAGTCGCGGCCGTCGCCGTCGAGCAGGAGCCGGAACGCGCCCGGCCCGAGACCCGGCGCGGCCGGCGCGGCGCGCCAGGCGTCGCCGAAGAGCGCCGCCGCCGCCGCGGCGCCCAGGAGGCGCCGGAGCAGCGCGAACGCCGCGGCCTGCAGGGCGTCGCGGCCGCCGCGCGCCGGCGCGGCGAACGCGCGCGCGGCGAGGAGCGCGGCGGCGGCGGCGCCCGGCGCGCGCGCGCCGAGGCGCGCGCGCTTCTCGAGGTCGCCCATGCGCTCCTCCTCCTCGAGCGTCGGCGCCAGCAC
>NW_008705620.1:51994-58716 GCF_000186865.1 Aureococcus anophagefferens
CGTCGCACCGCACGCCGCCGCCGCGAACGCCGCGACGGCCTCGGCGTTTGCGGCGCCGGGCCGCCGCCGCGACGCCCGCGGCGGGCCGGGCAACGCGAGTGGAAGCACGCGTCCCAGCGCCGGCGGAGCCCAGGGGGAGCAGACCTCAGACGCGTCCGCGAGCCGCGCGAGGTAGGCCCCCGCGCCGACGCTCGCCTCGAAGCGCGCCCACGCGTCGGGCCCCGCGACGGCCCAGGCCGCGACGGCGCGGCCGACGGCGCCGCCGACCCAGAGATCCGGCCGGCAGGCGACGCGGTCCAGGAGCGCCGCCGCGAGGTCGTCGCCGCGCCGCGCGGACCCGGAACGCGCCGCGGCCGCGGCCGCGTCCACGAGGCGGACGACGGCGCCGGCGACGGCGTCGCAGGACGGCAAGCGTACCGCCGCCGCGAGGCGCTCGAGGCAGCGCTCGAGGACGCGCACGCCGCCGACCCGAAAGAAGCCGTCGGCCTCGCCCGCGGCGAAGAGCGCCGATAGCAAGTCGAGCCGCGCCGCGACGGGCGCGGCGCCGCCGCCCTCGGCCGCGACGGCCGCGGGGTCCGCGAGGCCCGCGACGACGGGCAGCAGCGCCGCGGCGCCGCCGAGCTTGCTCAGGCCGTCCGCGGCGCACCGCCGCCGCCAGGGCGCCGCGCCGCCCGCGACCTCGGGCCGCCACGCGCCTCGGCTCGCCTCCCCGCCGTCGACGGCCGCGACGACGGCGCCCAGCGGGTCCTCGCCGCGGCGGAGCGCCGCGGCGGCGGCGGCGGCGACGAGCGCGTCGCTCCGCGCCTTGGTGGCGCGCGCGTCGGCGCTCGCGGGCGCGCGGCCGCCGCGCGGCGCGGTCCCGTCGCCGTCGCTCGCGGACCGGCACCGCGGCCGGTCGCGCTCCGCGGCGGCGTAGCCGGAGCGCGCGGCCGCGGCGACGTCGACGCCGCCGCGGCCGTCGACGCCGTCGAAGACGGCCTCGGGCGGCTTCGCGGTCGCCTTCGGTTTCGCGCGCAGCGAGAACGGCGACTTCGCGGCGCCGGCGGCCTCGGGCGCGGCGCCGCGGACCTGGGCGGCCTCGAGCGCCGCGAGGCGCGCGCCGCCGCAGGCCGCGTCGTCGCAGGCCGTCGACGCGCCGGGGTAGGCGAGCTCGGCGCCCCGCGCGGCGAGCGCGTCGCCCGCGGCGCGCGACGGCGCGGCCGACAGGAGCAGCAGCGACGCGAGGCAGCCCGAGAAGCCCGCGGCGCCGGCCTCGGCGACGGCGAGGGGCCCGTGCACGCGCGGCGCGCGCGGCGCGTCGGCCTCGGCGACGACGGCGCCCGAGATGGCCAGTTCGAGCGTCGCGCCGCCGGGTCCGTCGGCCGCCGGCGCCGCGGCGCCGGCAAAGAGCTTCGCCGGCGCGCCCCCGAAGAGGCGGTCGCGCTTCCGCGGCGCGTCATGTCCGCCGGCCTTCGTTCGCCGCGCCTCGGCGGCGCCGTCGACGAACCGCACGGCGACGTGGCGCCACGCGCGGGGCGGGACCGCGCCCGGCGGCGACGCCGCGGAGCAGCGGACGCGCTCGGTTTTCCTCGAGGCGGACGCGCTCCGCGCGCGCGCGTCGGGCGCGTCGCCGTCGTCGTCGTCGTCGTCGACGGCGGCGCTCACGGCGCCGTCGGCGCCGATGGCCACGCGGAGGCCGCCGCCCCGGCGGCCCGCGAGCGTGAGGACCGCGGCGCCGCCCCGCGGCGGCGGCTCCGCGAGCCGGACCCACGCGGACGCGTAGAACTCGCCCTCGAAGGGCCAGGCCTCGCCGCCGCCCAGGCGCACGGCGCCGCCGCGCTCCAGCGCGACCCAGCGCCGCGGCGCGCCGACGACGCAGGCCTCGCCGCCGAAGGCGTACGTCGCGTCGTCCGCCGCCGCGACGGCCGCCGTCGCGCCCCGCACCGCCGCGAGCCGCACGGGTCCCGGCGCCGCCGCCGACGCGCAGCGCAGCAGCCGCCGCAGCCGCGCCGCGTCCACCGACGCCGCCAGGAGCGCGCCGGCGATGTCCAGCGCCGCGCAGGCCGTCGGCGCCGAATCCCAGGCCTCGGCGGCGTCCAAGGCCGCGTCGAGGGCCGCGTCGCCGTCGCGGTGAGCGCGCGAGGCGCAGGCGTCGTGGAGCGACATTCTAGCTGGCTAGCGTCCGGACGTCCCCATCTCAGATCGACGCTCTCCGGCCAACATGTTCATCCTTGCCACACTGAGCTCGCCGGTGTTGCCCACAACACCGACCGGTACCAAACAGAGGCTGAGCTCGGTTTAGCATGGACAAGTTGCGAAGAAAGGCTGCTTATTCGGGTGGGAGGTGGGCTTTTGGTTGGCGAGGAAGTGGCGGGGCTCGGTGGTGAGGAGGGCTGGGCGAAGTGGTTGGCGAGGTTGAGTCATGGTCGATCACGCGTGCGTCGGCGCCGCGGGACTACAAGCGGACGAGCAAGTTGACGATGAGGGCGTGCACCCGATGGAGCACCACGTGGAAGGACTCCTCGACGACGGCGCGCGTGAAGTGCTCTTGGAAGAGCGCCGGGGCCTTTCGGCCGTGGCTCAGCGCCAACGCGACGAGCTCCTGGCCGCGATCGTACCACGGGGCGGCGCGCCAGAGGAGCTCGATGAACGCCTCGAAGAGGATGTCGAAGCGGGCGGCCGCGCGCTCTCGGCACGGCCGCAGAGCACCCGCGAGAAGCTCCTGGCCGTGGCTGAGGGCCGACGCGACGAGCTCCTGGCCGCGATCGTACCACGCGACGGCGCGGTAGAGCAGCCCCAGAAACTCCTCGAAGAGGAGATCGGAGCAGGCCGCCGCGCGCGCTCCGAGGCCGCGCACCACCGCTCCCGCGGACGGGGCCGTGAGGAGGTATTGGAGCGCGAGGAGCGCGACCAGCATCCCCACCCGGCCCCAGAAGGGCACCTGACCCTTCACCGCGGCGGCGCGAGGCTCCGGAGGTGGGAGCGCGGCCGCCTCCATGCGACTTCGTAGGTCCTGCACGCAGCAACCTTCGAAGACGCGCCGCGCCTTGTTGAACGACAGGCCGTCGTCGTCGGAGAGCACGAGATTCGTGTTCCTCGGCGAGTTCGCGCGCTGCTTCCACACGTCGTCGCTGACGGTGACGTGGCTATAGGTGAAGCCCTTGCCGTCCACGTCTCGGATCAGGATCAGCCGATCCGAACCTTCGAACCGCGCGAGGCTGCCCGGAAGCGGGGCTTCCATCCGGACCAGACTCGGCGCGAAGCGCGCGTCGTCGCCCAGGTCGAGCTGGATGACGCGGCCGCCGCGGCTCTTGTGCACCTCGGCGTCAATGGTGATCGGCCGGGCGTCTTGCCAGCCTCCCTTGTTGGGGAAGGTGAGCACGACCAGGTGCTGGGTCGATCCGGCAATGCGGGCAATGGTCATAGGAGACGCATTGCGCAGCACGGTCTCGCGCTTGATCTGGGTGAGGTACTCGGGAGCAATACAGGGAGACATGGTGGTGTCGTGTGGGCTGGGAGTACTAGCTGGTCGATGGTGTGCACGACGGTGTGTGCTTGGCTTTGCTATTCGACTGAGAGCGCGTTCGGAGAAGCTGCCCGCGCGGGAGATGAGGAACACAGGTATCCGCAACGGACGATGTTGGCGAGCACTTGCACTGCAAAGTGTGGCAAAATGGTGCTGCGCGCAGCCATTTGACAGGGCCATGACGCGTTGCGTCCTCGCAGCGACGCTCATCGCATCAATCACAGCACTCCGCCCGCACCCGATCCTCGGCACGGACGATGCGAAGCAGTTCCGCAGACAAGCGGGAAAGGCCTTCGCGCGGCTCATGCCGCAGGTCGTCGACGCCATGCTGGCGAATTCCACGGCGAAGGCCGACGACCTCGCAGCGGGCGACGCGCTGCTGCGCAAGATGAACCGCGGCGCGCAGACCGTCGGCGACATGGACGCGCCCGCGATTCGCGGCTACGTGCGCCGCGTCTACAACGACCGCGCGTTCCAGATCTGCGAGCTCTTCGGCGCCGCTCGACGACAGTCGAACCTCCCCTTCGCCCGCGGGCGCCGCGTCGCGACCCTCGGCGGCGGGCCGTGCTGCTGCCTCGCGGGCTACCGGGTCTTCGAGGACGTCGCGGAGCTCGGCGGCGGCGACGGCGCCGCGCCGCGCTTCTACGACGGCGCCGCGCCGCGCTTCTACGCGTTCGACTACGCGCCGACCTGGGCGCCCTGCGTCGCCGCGCTCGCCGCGGCGCTGGGCGAACCCGTCGCGTTCGACGCCTGCGACCTCGGCGCGCCGCTCGCGGCGCGGGAGAACGCCGCGCTGCGCGCCGTCGCGCCGACGCTCGACGTCGCGATCCTGTCGCGGACGCTCAGCGAGGTCGACCGGGCGCGGCGCGACCCCGCCTGGGCGCCCCTGCTGCTCGAGCTCTGGGCCGCGCTCCCGCGATCGGCGATCGTCCTCGTCAAGGACGAGGCCTACGTCGAGGCGGAGGCGCGACGGCTCCTCCCGGACGCCGAGACGTGGGCCGCCGACGGCGTCCTCGGCACCTTCTTCCGCAAAGCGCCGGGGATCTCGTAACGACGTCCGGACGGAGGCAGCCCCGACCCCCGGCTCCGGGGGCAGCGGTTGCGGGGCATCCAAACGCGATGGGCAGCCAATTGTGGCTGCTGCTCTGGGCCGCGGCGGCCGCGTTTTCGGCGGCGCGGCCCTGCGCGCCGGCGCCCGGCGCCGTGACGATCAACGGGCGCAAGGTCAAGGCCTGCGGCCGGTCCGCCTGCGGCGGCGGCCCGGCGTCGCGCTGCGGCTGCAACGCGACGGAGCCCTACGGCGGCGCGGCATCCGTCACCCTGGCGCTGCAGCACGCCAAGCCCCTGCCCCTGGCCAAGTTCGGCGGCTGCTACCCGCTCGCGCCGGCGGACTTCGCGCGGAGCGTCGCGCACCTCGGCGCGCGGCGGCTCCGGCGGTTTCTCGCGAAGTGCGCGCGCGGCGACGCGGTGCACGTGCTCGTCGTCGGCGGGTCCGTCGCCGTCGGCTACGCCGCCGACGGCCCGCCGTCGTCCGCGGCGCTCGTCCACTGGCTCGAGAAGACCTTCCCCCGGGCGAAGATCGAGCGCGCGTCCCTCGCGCAGTCCGGCACCGACAGCTTCTTCTTCGCGGCGCACCTCGAGCGGCTGAGCCGCAAGGCCGACCTGGTCATTATCGACTACCTGACCAACGACCTGGGCATCCTCGACGGCGACACGACGGCGCACACGATGCGCGCGGTCGTCGAGAAGATCTTGAGGGCCGCGCTCGCGCTGCCGCGCGCGCCCGCGGCGCTGCTCGTGGGCATCCTGCGCACCGTCGAGCTGACGACGGCGCGCAACTTCGAGTTCCAGGACGAGGTCTACCAGCCCCTCGCCGAGGCCTACGACGTCACCCTCGTGAGCTACCGCGACGCGATCTGGCCCGACTTCGGAACTCCGCCGCCGGCCGCGATCTACGAGACGCGCAAGGGCTCGCACCCGACCTGGTACATCCACCAGCTCATCGCCGACGCCATGGTCTACGCCTGCGCCCTCGTTCTGAACGACCTCGGCGACGCGGCCGAAGCGCCGCCGCCCGTCCCCGCGGCGCCCATCTTCCGCGACGAGGCCGTCGACGCGCTGTCGACGTGCCGCGAGCCGCTGACGCACCTCGTCGGCGACGGTCTGAGGGATGGCGTCGCCGGGGCAGCGCCGGCGCGCTGGGCCTGGTGGGACCTGCGGCCGACGAAGGAGGGCTGGCAGTACGTGTCCGCGGACGAGGATTTCGAAGCCGCGCTCCGCGAGGGCACCGGCAACGGCACGGCGCGGCGCCTCCAGCGCGGCAAGCGGTCGAGGCCGGCGACCAACGGCGCCGGGGCGCGCGCGGCGGCCAAGGCGCGCCAGGGCGCGCGCCAGCGCGCGCGCGCGCGGCCCAAGGCGGCCGCGAAGCCCGCGGCCGCCGCGCCGCGGCCGCACCCGGACGGCCACGCGCTCCACCTCGTGGACCCCCTGTCGTTCCGCATGAACTTCAGCGACACGCCGGGCCTCGTCGTCACCTACCTGCGGTCCTACGAGCACTTCGGGGCCGCGCTCGTCACCGTCGGCGACAACGCGGACGAGGTCCTCAAGCTCGTCCGCGCGCAGCACGCGTACCGCCACACGTGCGAGCGCCTCACGGGCCACGGCGCGAAGATCGACGATTTTCGGTATAGCCGCAAGTGCACGCAGCACCTCAGCGGCGAGCTCGCGGACCCCTGGGTCCTCGACGGGCACTGGAGCGACCAGTCGAGCCGAGGGCGGGAACAGGGTGATTCGAGTTCGCTTCAACGTGAGTGTTCCGCGCGCGCTCCGAGAGATGATCGCCCGTCCAAAAATGAGCCGAAACGAGTGGGAAATGACCGAGAGAGAAACCTCCAAAGTTTCGCACCCTTTGCTTCCCAGGTCGAGCCAGGCCTTCGTCATGCCGCTGGTGCACCCCTGGGTCGGCCTCCACGACAACTACCTCGTCTCCACGAAGAAGCACGCGCCCGTCGGCACGGGGCCCGTCTACGCGACGACGGACCTCGACCGGCCCCTCGCGCCGCCGGGCGAGGCCACGGTGACGCTGTCCTTCGCGGGCTGGCAGCACGGCGACCGGACGCGGTTCAAGCTCATGGAGCTGCGGAGCTGCTAACGGTGGTCGTGTTAAACGGGGGACGGGGCGTGGCGGGGAACGGGGGGGGGGGGGGGGGGGGGGGTC
>NW_008705620.1:58766-72264 GCF_000186865.1 Aureococcus anophagefferens
GGGGGGGTCGGCGGCGGCGAAAACTGTGGGGTGGCGGCGCGCGGACGGAAAGGGGTCTAAAGGAGGACGAGGCCGATGTCGTTGGGCTGCATCTCGGCGCACTTCCAGTTGTAGAGGTAGTACTGGAGGTGGCCGTCGCCGATGCCGAACTTGAGCTCCTTGAGGAAGGCGTCGTTCTCCATGATGTTGAGCGCGTTGAAGACGTCCATGTCGACGCGCTTCGCGCAGACGAGCGCGTCGCGCATGAGGTCCTGCAGCGGCATGGACGTCGCGACGTTGTAGAAGGAGTAGGCCGCCTTGAGCGTCGAGTGCTTCTCGTGGCCGATGACCGTCGACGGCAGGTGGTAGAAGGAGCAGAGGTCCGTGACGTTCTTGGCCGCGGTGCCGTCGTCGACGACAAAGCTGTCGATGACGCCCGGCCGCGGGAGGACCCAGTGCGCGAACTCGTCGACGTCCAGCTTCGGCGCCAGGGCGAACTTGGACAGGTAGTTGGAGAGGAGGGCGTGGGCCTGGGGCACGTCGTCCGGGGTCATCGCGCGGAGCCGGCCGCAGACGGGCCGGTCGGGCAGCTTGTAGAGCTTGATCGTCCGCGCCATCGTCATGCGGGGCATGAGCCGGGAGAAGCCGATCTCGATGAGCTTCTTCGGGTCCAGGGACCGGTGGTAGTAGCGGCAGGACGCCACGGGCTTGGGCAGCACGACGCCGGCCGTGTAGACGGCCTGGAAGACGCCCTTCAAGTTCACGCGGCGCGTGATCTCCTTGATGAGCACGGGCGCGAGGCGCTTCGTGCGGAGCCGCTTGTGGACGCAGAGGTAGTTGATCTCGACGACGCGCACGGGCTTGCCGCGGACGACGGCCGTCGCCGGCACGCCCGTGATGAAGGCCATGAGCTTGGACCCGGACCGCTCGTTGCGGACGCCGAGGTGGAACGACGTGTCGTAGTTCGGCGGCGTCAAAGCCCACTCGAGGAAGGGCATGGAGTAGTCGAAGCGGAACATGGCGTCGTCGTCCTCGACGTAGTTCTCGTTGAGCAGCGTGTAGATCTCCTTGAGGATGTCCTCGGACGTGACGTCGAGGTCGGACCACGCGAAGCCCTCGGGCATCTTGAAGGGCTCCTGGCGCAGCGCGCTCGAGGGCTTGTTCGGCTCGATGACGTCGTTGACGTCGACGTCGCTGATGGACTCGCCGAGCTTGGGCACGGGCTGCGTGTCCCAGAACTTGTGCACGCCGCTCGCGTCGTCGCCGCCCTTGGCCGCCGCCGGCGTGCTGCTGCTCGCGCCGAGGGACCCGGACTGGCGCATCTGCTCCACGAGCTGGAGCACGTCCTCGCGCGAGCCCGCCCGCGACGACCCCTGCTCGCCGTCGCCGGCGGCCTGGGCGTCGGGCGCCGGCGCCGGGGCGGCGGCGTCCTTGGCGGCGGCCTTCTTCTTGTTGCGCTTCTTCTTCGACGCCGACGGCGCCGCGGCCTCGGGATTCGCGTCCACCTGGTCGACGAGCTCCGCCATGGTTGTTGCTAGCTTGTGCGAGCGTGGACGGCGTGCAGCGGCAGCGGCGTGTGTGCGACGCTCGGCGAGTTTGGGCACAGCAACACTGGCCTAAGACGGCAATATGCCCCAATTGGCCAAAGCTGCCCTGGCGCCGCGGCTGCCCCTGCTCCAAGCTTGGACACGGGGTGTGGTGGAGCTCCCGAAGTCATGGCGTCGATGGTCGACGAGACGGAAAAGCGGCGGCGGTCCATGGACGCGCTGGACCTCGCGCCCGCGCAGATGAAAAACATCGCCGCGGCGCCCGGCGCCCCGAGCCCCGGGACCCTGGCCCCCTCCATGCGCGTCCGCCGGCGCCCCGCATCTTTTCGCCCCGCCGCGCCTTCTTTTTCACCCCCCGCCCCCGCGCCGCAGCCCGTCCCTCGACGACCGCCACCTCACGTGCCGCCGGTCCAAGCTCGTGCGGCCGCGGCGGCAGGCCAAGTCGCGGCGCTACGAGGGCGCCGTCGCGGACCGCGACGCCAAACACGACTTCGCGGAGTTCGAGACGCGGCGGCCGCAGCCGGCGCCGACGCTCGAGATCCGCGTCCACGCCCACGCGCCCGACGCCGACGCCAAGGGCACGCCGCCCGCGGGCGCGGCCGCCGCGCGGACGCGCGACTGGAGCTCGGGCGGAGGCAAGAAGGGCAAGGCGCGCAAGTCCGCGTCGACGCCGCCCATGCCCCTCGAGCGCGTCGTCGTGCTCGACGAGGTCGGCGCGGAGGACGCGCCCGTCTGCGGCATCAACCTCGGGCCCTTTCTGAGCTGGCTCAACTGCATGCCCGCGATCCCGGAGGAGCGCGCGGAGGAGGAGGACTACGACCCCACGGCCACCTGGACCTTCGAGACGCCGAGCAAGTGAGCCCCCCCCGTTTCTACAGCGGGAGCGATGTACGACACAAGGTTCAAGGGGTCGTTTCGGGGGGGAGGGGGCGGAGTTCACATGTCCTCCTCCTGGAGCTCGTCCATGACGTTCTGGCAGTAGCAGGTCGGGAGGTCGATGCCGAGGACGGACTTGCCCGCGTCGTCGGTCTCGACGACGCGGCAGACGCCGAGGCGGATGGCGTTGCCCGTGCGCTTCTGGATGATGGCCTCGGCCTTGCGCATGGACACGAGCAGCGAGCCCTGGAGCACGTGCTTCTGCTGCGTGCGCTTACCGACCTGGCACTTGGCCCCGTGCTTGCACTTGGGCCCGTGGGAGCAGTGCTTGTCGCCGTTGTCGTAGAGGGCCTTCCACTCCTTCTTGACGTCGGCCGCGTCGATTTTGCCGTAGCGCTGGAGCAGGTCGACCTTCTGCATCTGCGAGATGCCCGTGTTCGGGCGGTAGACGCGGATCGTGCCGCTCGTGTCGCCGGCCGTGTAGGTCTTGCCGACGATGGCGAGGGCGACGTAGTGCTTCTTGGTCGCGGGGTTCGGGATGTTCGACCGGTAGAAGCCCGCGACCTCCGCGCGGCCGCGGAGGCTGCGCATGTCCGTGAAGGCGTTGCGGCCCCGGTGCTGCGCCTGGGCCTCCTTGGCGGCCTTCTCGTGGGCCGCGTCCTCCGTCGCGGACGCGAGGACGGCGAGCGCCTCGTCCCAGGGGATGCCGCGGTCGACCTCGACGTTGAGGTGCACGAGCTCGCCGCGCGTCGACGTCTCCGCCTGGAGCACGGTCTCGTCCGTGATCTCGACGCGGTGGCCCTTGACCTCGGCGATGGCCTCGTCGTACTTGCCCTCGCGGCGCGCGACGCGGACGTGGTGGTCGACGAGCTTGGAGAAGTAGTCGAAGATGAGGTTCTGGCGCACGAGCGTGAGGCCCAGGAGGCGGTTGAGGAAGACGCCGACGGACGCCTTCTTCTCCGTGTCCAGCGACGCGTCGATGCCCACGGACTTGAACCAGACGCCGACGGCGTGCGGGAAGTCGATCTCCGTCATCGCCTTCTTCGCGGCCTTCCACTGGGCCGCGTCGGGCCCGGCGTCCGTCGCGTGGCAGTGGTCGTCCCACTTGGGGCAGTCGGCGACGGGCACGTCGCAGACGAAGCAGTAGCATTTCGCGCACGCGTCGTTGCGGTGGTCCGTGGACCCGAAGGGGTGGTTCGCGCAGTGGCACCGCGCGTGGGGGAAGTCGCCGAGGTCGCCGACCTTGGTCTCGCCCATGACGCAGTCGTCGTCGTCGTCCGCGTCGTCCTGGGACGCGACCTTGAGGTCGTCCGCGTCGTCCGCGGGCGCGGGCGAGTTCGACCGGTCGCCGACGTCGCAGAACGAGAACGCGACCAACTCCGGGTCCGCGCCGCCGCCGGAGAAGATCGTGCCGTCCTTGGAGAAGGCCTGCATGAGCTCGTCCTTCTCGTCCTTGGGCAGCGTCGGCAGCGTGAAGGGCGAGTTCGCCGCGCGGACGACGACGCGCATGAGCGTGGCGAGCGCCTGGCGGCCCCACTTCGTGTCGAAGTTGAAGGACTGGAGCCCGAGGCCCTTGGCGCCGACGGTGGCGCGCCGGTCGCCCTGGGTCAGCGCGCCTAAAGACTCGAGGCGCCGCGCGACGGCGCACGCGAAGCGCTTCTCGCCGCCGACGGACGAGATGAGGAACTTGTACTCGGGCGCGGAGGACTGGTTCGACCGGTGGGACCGGCCGAGCTGCTGGATGGCCTTGTCCGCGGACCAGGGCAGCTCGAGCGTGAGGTGCACGCGGCGCCGCTGGTTCGGGATGCGCCGGTCCGCCTGGAGCGAGATGCCCGCGGACGCGGCCTCGGAGATGATGGCCACAAGCTTCTCGCCGTCGCAGAAGCACTTCTTCTCGTGCATGTTCTGCATCTCGAGCGAGATGCCGTTCGCGTTGCGGTGCTCGTAGACGACCTTGCCCGCGTCGTTGCGGATCATGCGGCCCTTGCGGCCCGTGAGCTCCGCGACCGCGCCGCTGCCGCCGAGCTCGGCGATGAGCGTGTCGAGCGGGTTGCCGGGCAGGCCCAGGGCCGCCGACGCCGCGAGGAACCGCCGCCGGATCTCGCGGATCTTCGCGTACTCCTCGTCGTCGCCGCCCATGGCCTCGTCGTCGTCGTCGTCCTCCTCCTCGTCCATCGCGGGCGCGTCGCGCGTCTTCGCCTTCTTCTTCGGCCCGCGCTTCGTCGCCTTCTTCGGCGCGTAGAGGTCGATGTCCGAGTCGTCGTCGTCGTCCTCCTCGTCCTCGTCCTCGGACTCGGACTCGTCGAACGCCGACTCCTCGTCGTCCGACTCGGACTTGCGCTTCTTCGCGCGCGGCGCCGCGGCCTTGGGCGCCGCGGCCGGCGGGTTCGGCGCCGGCGCCTCGTCGTCGTCGTCGTCGTCGTCGGACGCCATGTCGTAGACGATCATCTTCTGGAGCTGCGCGACGGTGAACTTGGCCGTCGCGCCGGACTCGCGGAACTTGACGACGTAGAAGGGCGCCTCGCGGCCGACGACCGTGCCCGCGCGGAGCGCGCCGTTGGCGCGCTTCTGCTGGACCGTCGTCTTGCCGAGGGTCACGCCGTCGCGGCGCGCGGCCTTGTCGTCGTCGTCGTCGTCGTCGGAGCCGCCGTCGCTGTCCTCGTTGTAGGAGACCTTGCGCGACCCCGCGGCACGGCGCGCGACGCCGCGCACCGTGCGCCCGAGGGGCGCCTCCTCGCGCGTGGCCCGCGCGGCGCCGCCGAGCTGCGCGGCCTCGCGCTTCGCGGCGGCCGCGGCGTCGCGGCGCGCGTCGTCCGGGCACGCGAAGACCTTGCGCACGAAGCGGTCGAGGGTCGCGCGGGGCGCGGAGACGAAGTCGTCCATGACGTCGCCGTACTCCTCGATGGCGTCCTTGGTCCGCGCCTCGCCCGTCGACTGGAGCCCGATGACGACGCACTTGCCGTCCGCGAGCGCGCTCTTGGCGACGTCGATGACGGCGGGCACCTTGGACGCGACGCAGAGGTCCTTGAAGAAGCGCTGGTGGGCGCCCCAGAAGTAGCGCCAGAGCATGCCGTGGCCGCGGCGCGCCTTCTTGCCCTCGGCCAAATCCTCCTCGGAGACCGCGAACGGGTCCGCGAGCTCGCCGGCCCTTAACATCTCCTCCATGACGCGCTTGAGCACGTCCCAGAGCTCGGCGGCGCGGTCGTAGACCTTCTCGACGTGGACGTTCATGATGCCGTCCATGAGCTCGAACGTGCAGTTCTTGAACGACAGCGCGCGGCACACCAACGCGCCGCGCTGCTTCAGGTGCATGGCCACGAGCTCCATCATGCCGACGCCGCGCTTGTCCACCTCCGTGAGGAAGGACCGGAACGACGCGAAGGGGCACGCGTCGCCGCCCCAGAGCCCGAGGCGGTCCATGTAGCCCAGGTGGCGCGGCTCCGACGCGCCCGTCGCGGAGCAGTAGACGACGCGCGCGTCCGGCAGGGACGTCTGGAGCTCCATGACCGCCTGGCCGACCTTGGTCGGCTTGCCGCCGCCGGAGCCGCCGAAGAGGTTCTTCGCCTTGTGCGACTCGTCGAACAACAAACACCCGCCGAAGCTCGCGCGGCCGCACCACGCGAGGATCTGGTCGAGGCGCCGCTGGGGCTTCTTGCCCTTGCGCGCCGCGATGAGGGCGCTGTAGGTGCAGAAGATGACGCCCTTCTTCTCCTTCAGGGTGCCGTAGTCGCACTTGTTGAGCGGGATCACGGGGATGTGCGCGCAGCCCAGATCCCGGAGGTCGCGCTCCGCGTCGAACTTGAGGTCGTTGGACACGGAGACCCAGAGGTGGCGCTCGACGCCCTCGTTCCAGTGCTGCGCGATGATGCCCGCGAGCTGGCGGCCCTTGCCCATGCCCGCGCCGTCGCCGATGAAGAAGCCGCAGCGCGCGCCGCTCTCGAGCCGCATGTCGAAGCGCTGCCGCGCGTACCTGGGGGAGAGAGTGGGGTTGGCGTGTGGGGGGTCTTGTAGGGGCGCGCGGGGTTCCGGTTCGGGGGTCTGGGGGTGCGAACCCGCGCGCGGCGCGCGAAGCGTCGACGCTTCCGGGTCGAGCGTCGACGCTTCCGGGGACGCGTCGACGGTGCCCGCGGATTTTTTCCCCCGCGGCGCGCCTCCCCGGGAATGACCAGGACGCGGCGGCGCACGCGACGCTCTCGAGCTGGAGGGCGCTGAGCTTGCCCTGGGCGATGATGGAAGCGTCGAGGTTCGCCAGGACGTCGCCGCCGAGGTCCGGGGGCCGCACGGCCGACAGCGACGCGTTCTCGACGACGGGGTCCGGGTGCGCGAGGCCGCCCCGGAGCTTGAGCGGCTGGTAGTCGGAGAACTGGACGTCGTCCGTCGCGTCCTCGCCGCCCTCGCCCGCGTCGGCCTCGGCCTCGGCCGCCGCGAGCTTCTTCTTCTCCGCCTCGGCCTCGGCGCGCTTGCGCTGCTCCTCGCGCTCCTTGCGCTGCTTCTCGCGGTCCTCCATGTACTTGCGGTAGAAGTCCGAGTCCATGTAGTTCGGGCGGTTGGTCGTCGAGACGAACGGTTTGCGGTCAGCCATGATCGCTGCTGCGTCGGAAGCGCTTGTTCTTCGAGAGATGCGGGCGCTGCGCACGGCGAGGAGGCGCGACAGGGAGATGCCCCGCGGTGCGGAGGCGCGCGCGCGTGTCCTGTGTGCAGACGAGGCTGGTGCACGACCCCGCGGATGACCGAGGAGCTGGTCGAGGTTTAATTTCCTGACTCGATCGACAACAACGGCTCGTTGACCATGTGTTGACCCCAGGTTGCCCTTGGCCGAGCATGGACGCTCCTGCAGCTGAGCAGCTCGCGCCGCTGCGCTCTTGAGCGGCTATTCCCGACAGTGCCTGCTCGCTTGTTCGTGCTGCAGCTCACGACGACGGCATCGCTGCGCCTCGCAATGCCTCGAACTTCGCTCTTGCTCGTGCTTCTGCACCAGACCGCATCGCTGCGCCTCAGCTGGCTCGGCATCAACGCGCTGGAGCTCCACTACTCCGCCGGCACGCGCGTGCTCGTCGACCCCATCCTCGCCGGGCCGCTCGTCTTCTTCGACCGGCCCGGCGCGTACCGCGCGACGCCGCGCGACGGCGGCGCGGCCGCGGCGGCGCGGCGACGAGTGCTCGCCTCGCCGCCGTACGACGCGCTGCTCGTCACGCAGGGCTGGGAGGACCACGCGCACCCGGAGACGCTCGAGCTCGTCGCGGCGTCGCGGCTCCTGAAGCCCGACGCGCTCGTCGTCGCGCCGCCGTCCGCCGCGGAAGCCGTTGAAAGCGCACTGGGCGCCGCCGCGACGCTGCGCCACGGCGAGTCCGCGGCGCGCGGCCCGCTGCGCGTCGAGGCCTTCCCGGGCGCGCTCACGGGCCCGCCCTGGGCGACGCGCCAGAACGGCCTCCTCATCTCCCACGACGGCGAGCCGGGCCTCTTCGTCGAGCCCCACGGCGACCTCGGCGGCTGCTCCGACGCGTTCCTGCGGGGCGCCGCGCCGCGCGTCGACGCGTTGGTCATGCCCGACCGGTCGCAGACGCTCCTCGGCTACGACCTCGTCCGCTCCTCCACGACGGCGCGCGCCGCGCGGCTCCTGGAGCCGTCGGCGGTCGTGCCCCTCCGCAACGGCGACGTCGACGCGACGGGCGCGATCGCGCCGCTCATCGTGACCGGCCCCGCGCAGGCGTACCCGCCGGGCCTCGCGGTGGTGTCCGCGCCGCTCGGGGCGTGGGTCGAGCTGCCCGCGTAAATTAGCCGTCTCCCGCTGCATCGTCGTCCTCGTCGTCGTCGTCGTCGTCGTCGCTCTCGTTCATGCCGCCGTCCCAGAAGCTCGCGCGCGCCTGGCTCCGCGGGAGCATGACGACCGCGCCGAAGCGGTCCCGCACGCCGACGAGGTCCTCGTCGTCGCGCGTCGCGCGGGCGAGCTCCGCGGCCTGCGGCGACGGGAACCCCGCGGCGGCGTCGGCGCGCGCGTCCTCGGCGAGGCGCGCGAGGTCCGGCGCCGCGTAGGCCCAGTCCCAGGAGCAGAAGTTCAGCACGTAGAAGACCGTCTCCTTCGGGAGGCGCCACAACCCACCCTCGCCCGCGCGGGACCAGCAGCGGACGACCTCGAGCGCCACGCGCCGGAAGGTCCGCGGGAAGCGGCGGTGCGACGCGTCCGGGTTCCAGCAGAGCCAGCGCACGCCGTACTCCACTTTCCCGACGAACGCGCGGTGCGGCCGCCACGCGGGGCCGGGCCAGAACCCGCGGTCGCTGAAGGGCACGCTCGACGTGTGCGCGACGCCCGGCAGGATCTGGAGCGTCGCGTCCTCGTCCGTGACGTTCGCCGTGCGCGACGCGTAGACGACGGAGTCCGGCGCGCGGCCGCCCGCGGAGAACTCGCGCGCGCTGTGCACGTAGACGCGCGCGCGGCTCCCGCTCGCCACGCGGACGGGCGCCGCGAGGCGCAGTGGCGCGAGCTCGTCCGGCGAGGGCGCGTGGTCCGCGTCGTAGACCCGCCGCCACGCGCCCCCGTCGAAGCAGTGGACGGTCATGGGGCCGAGGTCGCCGCGGACGGACAGCGCGACGACCTCGACGTGCGCGACGGGCAGCAGCGCGCGGCAGCGCACGTCGAACATGATGCCCGAGAACGCGTGGTCCCGGTCGTTGGCCGTCGTCGATTCGTAGGTGATGCCGTACTGCGTCGACGTCGACGTGGCGCTGCGCTGCGGCGGCGTGAGCGCCGGCGCCGGCTCCGTCAAGGCGAGCTTGGCCGCGAGCCCGTTCGAGAGCGTCTGGGCGGCCATCGTCGGCACCTGCCGAGGTCTCGGTCAGCGCCAAAGGCTGCCGCTCCCGGCTCCAGCGGCGGCACCTGCCAAGGTCTCGGTCAGCGCCAAAGGCTGCCGCTCCAGCGGCGCGGCTTCGGTGTTGCGCCACGCTGTGGAGAAGCTGCCCAGGCTTTTAGCGACGTGCTAATTTGAACGTTTCATTGAACATTTGTGGCACTTCAGAGCTGCCCACCGCCAGCGTCGCGACGCCGGCGACCATGGCGGCGCGCGCGTCCGCGGCGCTCGCGCTCGTCGTCGCCGTGGCCCTGGCCGCCGACGTGCACGAGCAGTGCGAGGAGTGGGCCGTGGCCGGCGAGTGCGAGAAGAATCCATCCTACATGCTCACGAGCTGCAAGGACGCCTGCGCGGCGCACCACGTGGCCTCGTCCTTCTACGACCTCAAGGCGAAGACCGCCGCGGGCGCGACGTTGACGTTCGACGCCTTCAAGGGCAAGGTCGTCCTCCTGACGAACGTCGCGTCCGCGTGAGGCAAGACGGCGGCGCACGAAAAGAGTGATTCAACCTCGCTTCAACGTGAGTGTTCCGCGCGCGCGTTTCGGAAACAGCACCCACGCTTCGAGAGCGCTCCGAGAGATGATCGCTCGTCCAAAAATCAGCCGAAACGAGTGGAAAACGACCGAGATAGGAGCCTTTGAAGTTGGGAATTTCGCACCCTTTTTCCTGCCCAGGCAAGACGGCGGCGCACTACTCGCAGATGGTCGAGCTCCACGACGAGCTGGGACACGAGGGGCTGGAGATCCTGGCCTTCCCGTGCAACCAGTTCGGCAACCAGGAGCCGGCGACCTGCGAGGTCGTCGCCGAGTTCGCGAAGTCCGCGTACGGCGCGGACTTCACGATGATGGAGAAGGTCGCGGTGCACGGGCCGCGCGCGCACCCGGTCTACAACTTCCTGCGGGCGACGACGGGCGCGACGCCGTCCTGGAACTTCGGGGTCTACTTTGTGGTGTCGCGGTCCGGCGAGGTCAAGGCCTACCCGGACGTCGCGCCCGCGCAGCTCGCGGGCGTGCTCCGGGGCGAGCTCTAGGTTCACAACGAGGACGCTCGCGGCGCGGCCCCCGCGATGATGACGCGGCGCCCCCAGCCCGGCGGGGGCGCCGCCGACGACGCGGCGGGCGCGCTCCGGGAGGCCTCGGTGTTTTTTAATTTGAGACAAGTTCAACGTCAAGAAGCGAAGGAGCAGCCCGCCCTCAAAAGATGGACCGCACGCACTGAGGCAGCCCCATGTGGGACAACCTCGTCGACGCGTGCGGGCGCGGCGACGCCGACGACGAGGCGGCGCCCGTGCTCACGCCGCGCGAGGCGCGCGCCCCGAGCGACCCCGAGGCCGGGAGTTTCGACCGGCGCCTGTCCTTCTCCGAGGACGCGCTGCGCAAGTCGGACGACCAGGCGGACCCCACGCGGGCCCGCACGCCGTCGGCCAAGGACCAGCTCGAGGCGTCGCGGAGCCGCGGGCCGAGCGGCCACCGCCTCTCCTGGGACGACACGGGCGCGCCGCGGCCCTTCGTCCCCGACGAGAAGACGATCTTCCTCCACGCGACGGTGCTCTACGTGGGCGCCATCAACCTCAGCGACCAGTTGTTTTTCCTACGTTTCGATTTGTACGTGGCCTGGCACGAGGCGGCCCAGACGCCGTCCCGGGGCGCGGCGGCGGGCGCGCGCGCGGCCTTCGACCCGGACGTCCGGTTCCCGACCGCGCAGTCCTGGAGCGAGACGAGCCGCCTGCGTTTGAACGACGACGACGACGGCATCTTCGAGGGCATGCAGGGCTACCGCGCGACCGTCGAGGGCGAGTTCCGGGCAGGGCAGCAAAAGAAAGCGAAATTCCCAACTTCAAAGGCTCCTTTCTCGGCCATTTTCCACTCGTTTCGGCTGATTTTTGGACGAGCGATCATCTCTTGGAACGGTCTCGAAGCGTAGATGCTTTTTCCGGAACGCGCGTGCGCGGAACACCTACGTTGAATCGACGTTGAATCACCCTTTTGCTGCCCAGGTTCCGGGCCCACCTCGACCTCTCGTCGTTCCCCTTCGACTCGCAGGCGCTCCAGGTCGACGTGAACATGGGCGTGGACCGCGCGACGAGCCACCGCCTCATCTGCGCCGACGGCTGGCGCTTCGACCAGCACCCGGCGGCGGCGAACATGCTCCTGCACCCCCCCCTGTGTGGAAATCAACCACTGGTTTGGGTGGTCCTGACCAAACTTCAGAATTCTCTAGCTCGGTCACATCGAAGTCGATTCGGCTGATTTTTGGACGAATCGATTGCTCTCAGCGAGTTCTCGACGCACGGCGGAAGCGCTTGTGTCAAAACATTCGAATACGCGCACATTGAAGTCGGGGATTTGCACACAGGCACCAGGTCAACGCGGAGTACCACATCCGGCCCTTGCGCTACTACGTCATGCGGACGTCCGCGCTCGAGGACGCGCGGCCCTGCTCCAAGTACATCCTGGTCATCCCCGTGCAGCGGCGCACGCGCTACTACCTCGTGTCGCTCTTCCCGACGATGCTCGCGACGGTCCTCGTGAGCTTCGTCCAGTTCGAGGTCGAGCACGAGGCCATCGAGCCGCGGCTCATGGTGCCCCTCACGCTCGTCTTCGTCTTGATCGGCTACAAGTTCACGATCAACGACTCGCTGCCGAACCTGTCCTACATGACGCAGCTCGACGTCTACGTGCAGTTCGCGCTCTTCCACCTCTACTACCTCGTCGCCGCGGAGGGCCTCTGCTTCGCCGCGGTGCGCCGGGGCGTCGTCGCGACGCTGAAGCGGGCGCACCACATGGCCTGGTACGTCGCCGTCGCCTACGTCGTCGCGTTCCACCTCTACTACGTCGTCTCGACGCGCGCGTCGATGCGCTCGTCCGCGAAGGCGCTCGCGTCCATGGGCGTCATCGACGAGACGCTCATGGACCACCTCCTCGCCAACGGCGTGCGCTTCAACAAGGACGGCGTCGTCGAGAACCCGGCGCGCTACGAGGCCAAGCTCGCGCACGAGTTCTCCGCGAGCCACGGCGACCCGGACGCGTCGTCGCTCATGGCCGCGCGGACGCGCTACACGAAGAAGTCGGAGATGAGCGCCGCGGGGCCCAACGCCATCGCGAGCTCCATCACGAGCTCCGTGTCCCGCGTCCGGAAGCAGTTCCACGCGAAGCTCTCGAGCTCCTTCTCGTCCAACGAGCCCTCCGTCCGGCGGCCCTAGCCCGGCGCAATTCGCATATAGACACTCGGATTTCTTTCTTAGGGCGCGCCCGCGGCCCGCCGTCGCCGCGCGGCCTCTAGAGCATGAACTGGATGTCCGTGTTTGGCAGGCCGTCGCCCATGTAGACGGAGCCGTAGTTGCCCGTGCCGATCTGGTGGTAGAAGTAGGCGCCGGGCCAGTAGAAGGACCGGATGATGGCCATGGTGTTGGAGGGGTCGTAGTAGAGGGAGAAGGTGCCGGCCGGGACGTCGTCGGCGATGGGGTCGAGGAAGTCGCCCGCGCGGACGACGCCGGGCTTCTCGAGCGCCTTCTGCGCGCGCTCCGACTTCGGCGCGCGGAAGTGGAAGTAGCTCCGGAGCTGGCCCGCGGCCTCGTAGGCGAGGCCCTCGTAGGCGGGGTTTTTGATGACCTGGTGCGCCGCGTCGACGAGGTACGCGCCGCGGGGCACGACCGTCGCGTCGCCGTCGATGAGCGCGACGTGGTACGCGAGCTTGTGCTCCTCGCGGAAGACCTCGGGCTGGATCTCCTCGCCGTTCTCGTCGAGCACGGGCTCGGCGACCACCTCCTCCTCGCCCTCCTTGGGCGGGATGGGGTACGGCATCGACGGCTCGCCCGCGAAGGGCTTGGACACGAGCGTCGCCGCGTGCGCGGCGTACTCCTCGCTCAGGTCCGGCATCTGGCTCATCTTCTCGCTCTTGGCCGTCGTCGTGTAGTAGAACTTCTTCGAGGGAAAGGGGTAGCTCGGCGTCAGCGCGACGGCGACGAGGTAGTCGTCGTTCTTCCCCTTGATGCGCCCCCAGAAGGACAGCGACCCGAGGGGCAGGTTCTCGCTCTGCCGCACCTGCAGCATCGCGATGTCGAGCCCCGCGCGCTCGCTGATGCTCAGCCCGCTCCCCGACGGCGCGAGGAACTCCATCGTTTGGCTGGCGCCGCGAGCTAGCGCTGCCCTCGACGGCCCGGCGCAACTACCGCGCTGTTATCGCGCCAAGATACGACCGAGCCCAAGTTTACCTGGTGCACTCGATGTTTCTTCAATATAAACTTCATGG
>NW_008705620.1:72314-78151 GCF_000186865.1 Aureococcus anophagefferens
CGCCTCGTATGCGTGGGCGGCCATAGCTGCCCCTGTGTCATGCAATGTCGGCAACTCGTGGTGCGACGCAGGTCAAGGGGATCTTCAAGTACTTGAAGATCCCCTTGCGCAGGTTGCTGTTGTTCAACGTCAGTTCAAGTGAGCCTCTTTTGTGGCAATGGCTGCGAGAATCATGGCTGCGAGGCCTCGGCGCGTCGTCTTCTGGCTGCTGCTCTGCCCGGTGCGCGCTTTCCTGGGACCGCCGCCGCCGCTGCGGGCCTCTCCGCGTCCGCTGCGGGCCTCTCCGCGTCCGCTGCGCGCCTCTCCGCGTCCGCTGCGCGCCGCGGCCGCGGACGGCGCCGCGGGCGTCGCCGTGCGCATCGAGTACTGCACGGGGTGCCGGTGGATGCTGCGGTCCGCCTGGCTCGCCCAGGAGCTGCTGACGACCTTCGACGCGGGCGAGATCGGCGAGGTCGCGCTCGCGCCGCACTACGGCGAGCCCGGCGGCGTCTTCGTCGTCACCGTCGACGGCGCGGTCGTCTGGGACCGGGCGGCCGACGGCGGCTTCCCGGAGACGAAGGCGCTCAAGCAGCGCATCCGCGACGTCGTCGACCCGGCGAAGGGCCTGGGCCACAGCGACGTCGCGGCGGCGGCGCCGGCGCCGCGCCCGCGGCTCTTCGAGTCGGCGGCGCGGCCGCCGCCGCGGGTCGCCGGACCCGGCGACGTCGAGGAGCTCTACCCCGCGCCGGCCGAGGGCGATGTCAAGGAGGCGGCGCCGGAGCCGCCGACCGAGGGCTCGTCCTGGGACGACGACTGGACGCGCGAGACGGACCTGAAGAGCGGCCTCTTCGGCGGCGACGACGACGTCGCCGCGAAGCTCGCGGAGCTCGAGCGGCTCACGTCGCTCGGCCGCGCGGGGGCCGTGAAACTCATCGAGCGGACCAACGCGTTCCAGCGGCCGGCCCCCGAGGACCTGGACGACGTCGATTTCGTCTAAGTTCAAGCTAGACGAGCTCCTGGTAGCGCGCCTCCTTCGTCGCGACGAGGGCGCACCCCTTGTTGGCGCCGCAGCAGCAGAGCGCGCGCGCGAAAGCCGGGCCGAGGCTCGCGAGGCCGAGGGCCGCCGCGAAGAGGCCGACGACGCCCAGGCCGACGGCCGTCGTGTGGTCGTCGAGGCCCGCGGCGAGCGCGGCGCAAAATAAACTTCCGCGTCGCTTTTCCGAAACAACTCATCGCGAAAGCTTGCCCGGCGCTTCGCGCGCGTCACGGTTGCTCAGTTGCCCTCGACTTTGCCCTCGCGCCGCGCCGCAAAGGCCGACGGCCACCGATCAAAAAAACGAAACCCAGCGGCGCCTTACGCGATCGCGGCGCCCCTAGCGCTTCTTGATCTTCTTCGCGAGGCGCCCCTTGGACGAGTCGGCCGACGGCGCGGCCTTGCGGCGGCCCGTGACCGGCTCCGCGCCGGACAGGGGCCGCACGGTGAAGTCGAAGCCGTTGAAGTTGGGCACGCGGACGCGGGGCCGGTCCTTGGACTCCTCGCCCTCCTTGGCGAAGATCTCGTCGGCGTCGTCCTTCTTCTGGTCGACGGCCGCGACCTTGCCGCGGACGTCGCGCTTGAAGCGCATCTCCGTCGCGGCCTCCAAGTTCTTCATGTCGACGTGCTTGCCGACGACGGGCCGGCTCCAGGCCTCGACGAGCTTGCGCGCGAGGCGCCGGTTGCCCTCCGTCTCCTTCTTGCTCCGCGCGTAGCGCATGACGACCTTGCCGAGGCCGCTCCGCTTGAGGTGCTCGGGCTGCGCGGGCAGCCCGCCGAGGCTCCGGAGCAGGGCCTCGCGCACGGCGAGCGTCGGCAGGCTGCCGTCGGCGCCCGGCGCGAGCCACTGGGCGACCATGTCGAGCGCGTCGAAGTCGAGGAGCGTGTTCGCCAGCGCCTTCTGCTTGAAGACGCGCTCGACGACGGGCAGGAGCTTCAGCTTCGCGAGCGCCGGCGCGCCCTCCTCGGCGGCCGCGGCGTCCTCCTTCAACGCGCCGTCCATGGTCCCCAGCAGCGCGCTCACGACCTTGTCCTTCTCGTCCGTCGCCATCTCCTTGGTCCGCTTCCGCTTCATCCGGTTCAGCGTCGGCGCCATGGGGTTGTCGTCGTCGCGGCCGCGGCCCGCGGGCTTCGCGCGCTCGTCGGCCTCGAAGTCGTCGCCGCCGGGCCGGTCCTCGCGGAAGTTCTGCTTCTCCGACGCGTACTCGGCCAGGAGCTCCTGGTCGTCGCCCTCGGCGTCGATGAACGCGCGGTCCGCGTCGTCCTCCTCGGGCTCGTCGTCGCTGTCGTAGGCGTTGCCGCCCTCGACGGGCGCCTTCGCCTTGGGCTTCGGCGGACCGCCGGGGCGCCCCGCTGCTTCAGCCGGCTCCGCGCCGGCGGCGGCGCCACGGGCAGGTCGTCGTCGTCGTCGTCGTCGCTCAGCTCGAAGAGCTTCCCGACGTCGCCGCCCTGGTCCTCCTCCTCCTCGGAGTCGCTCTCGCCGAAGATGTCCTTGATGTCCGCCATGCCTCCGACTGCGCGAGGTGCGGCTGGGGCTGCCGGTGTCGAGCTTGATCAGCCGGCGATCAGCGCTCGCCGGGGCTCGTCGTCGTCCAGAGATGTCCAGCCTTCCACGCCCAACAGTCCCACTTACGACGGCTCCCCCATTCACTGCGCGTGCAGGAGCGCGTTCTGGTCCGCGGCGTCGAGGGACCGCCGCGGCGGCTTCCTGAGGTCGAGCGCGTCGGGGCTGAAGTCGTAGCGGTCGCTCGTGTCGGGCGCGTCGATGTCGAAGATGATCGTCGGCGGCCGCGGCGTGAACAGCGACTCGGGCTCCTCACGCGCCCCGAAGCACCCGAAGTCGCCGCACATGATCTGCCGCCAGAGCGACGCGGGCTCCTCGCGGTCGGCGCGGTCGGCCGCGGGCGTCTCGACGACCACGCGGCGCGGCGCGCAGCGGCTCACGGCGTCGACCCAGGAATGCGGGAGCAGGAGCAGCGGCCGCGCGGCCCGGGGCGGCGGCGCGGCCCGGGAAAACTCGACGACGCGCTGTTTGAACTCCTCCCGCGACATGACGGGCGGCGACGGCGAGTTCTTTACGTCGCAGTATTCGAAGGTTCTGTGCGGCGTCTTGGCCTGCAGCGCTTCCAGGGCGGCGCGCTTCGCCGGCGTGAAGGCCGCCGCCGGCGTCGGCGCGGCCGGCGCCCGGTTCGAGGCGCCGAGCGGCTTGCGCGCCATGTCGTGAGGCAGCCCCAACGAAGAATCAGTTCAAACACAGCGGTAACGTGCAGGTAAAGAAATCTTCAACAAACTGTTAGGAAGCAGCATGGAGGCTTTCCAGTTGGGCTGCATCGGGAGACGGCCACCCTCACAATGAGCTCGGAGGCCACGAGCACGGATGAGGCCGACACCGCAGCGCCGCCGCCGCCGACGGCCGGCGGCAGCGCTGCGTCGACGGGATCGGGCTGCGCCGTCGCCGGGCGTGCGCCCGGCGCGCGGGCCTGCTCGTCGCCGACGTCGCCGCGGCGCCGCTCCTCGCGCTGCTTTGCGTCGCCGCGCACCGGCAGCGGCCCGTCTTCGGCGCCGGCCGGCCGCGGGGCGACCTCGCGTACTACGCCGTCCTCCTCCGCCAGGCGGCGCTGGTCGCCGTCGACGCGGCGTCGCTGCCGGCGTTCGCGCTGGCGCGGCTCTCGCCCCGCTGGGCGCGGCTCCGCGACGGCGCCCTGAGCCCCTACGACCCGGCGAGCGCCGCCGTCGACGCCTGGGCCTGGCGGCAGGCGGCGCTCGCGGCGCTCGACGTCGCCGCGCTGCCCTGCTACGTCGTCGCCGTCGTGCTGGGCTTCCGCGGCGGCGTCGCCCGCGACGCCATGCGGGGCGCCGCGCACGAAGACGGCGGGCCCTGCGCGGCCCACGCCGTCGTGCTCCGCGAGTGCCTCCTCGCGGTCCACGACGTCGCGCTCCTGGCGCCGGCGTGCGCCGTCGTCGCGGCGACCCCGTATCGGTTGCCGTTCCTCGTCGAGGCCTGGCGGCGGTCCCGAGCGTGCCGGACTTTTGAAGCCGCGGCGGACGACGACGCGCCGCCGGACGCGCGGCAGTGGGTCGCGGAGACCTTCGGCGACATGGAGGCGTACCTCGCAGGGCAGGACAAGAGAGCGAAATTCCCAACTTCAAAGGCTCCTCTCTCAGCCGTTTTCTACTCGTTTCAGCTGATTTTTGGACGAGCGATCATCTCTCGGAACGGTCTCGAAGCGTGGATGCTTTTTCCGGAACGCGCGCGCGCGGAACACTCACGTTGAAGCGACGTTGAATCATTCTTGTCCTGCCCAGGTACCTCGCGAGCCAGCTCGACGACGGCGACGACGTCGACCAGAGTCTCTACCACGTCCGCGTGGACCTCGGCGACGACGACGCCAGGGCGCCGCCGCCGCCGCCGCCGCCGCCCTTCGCGCCGGGCTCGCCGCGGCGCGCGGCGTGGGCGGAGCTCGCCGGCGCGTGCGGCGACGCGCCCTTCGCTGCGCTGGGCCTCGCGGCGCTCCTGACGGCCTGGCGCGCCCCCGACGTCGTCGACGCCGCCGCGACGTTCGTGCGCGACGGCGCCGCGAGTACGCGCCGCGCCGCGGCCCGCGCGTTCTGCGATTTCGATTTCTCGTCGCGTTCGCGAAACTCGCGCGCGACGCGTGCTGCCTGCCCTGCGTCGCCGTCGTGCTGGCCACGGGCTACCGCTGGCCCGCGACCTACCGCGCGCTCCGGGGCCCCGCGCGACAACCCTCGGGCGCCGCGCCCATCGCGCGGACGGCGCGCGTCGTCGTCGCCGTGTCGCCCGGCGGCCGCCAGGGCAGCACAAGAGAGCGAAATTCCCAACTTCAAAGGCTCCGATCTCGGCCGGGTTCCACTCGTTTCGGCTGATTTCTGGACGAGCGATCGTCTCTCGGAACGGCCTCGAAGCGTGGATGCTTTTTCCAGAACGCGCGCGCGCGGAACACTCACGTTGAAGCGACGTTGAATCTCTCTTGTCCTGCCCAGGCGGCCGCGCGGCGCTGCGCTTCGAGGCCGCGGGCGACGCCGCGAGCGCGCCGGACCTGCGGGACGCGACGCTCCACGTCTCCGGGGACGCCGCGCGGCTCCGGTGCCGCCGCGCGCTCGGCGCGGCGGTCTGCGGCGCGCTCGAGGCCGCGCTGCCCCTGGCGCTCGACGACGTCTCCTCCGCGGACCTCGCCGCGGCCGCGACGGCGGCGGGCGGCGCGTTCACGGTCGAAATCGAGGGCGCCTGGAGCGCCGACGCCGTGGCGCGGGCCTGCGCGGCCGTCGGCGCCGACGAGGCCGTCGTCGTCCAGGTCGAGGCCGTCGACGAGGACGCCGGGCCCGTCGTCGTCGCGGCGGCCGCGCTGCGCCTCGGCGACGTCGCCGCGGCGGCGCGCGACGGCCGCGACGTCGACGTCGCCCACGCGGGCGACGCCCGGGCCCTCGACCGGGCGCGCGGCGGCGGCGCGCCGCGCGACGCCTTCCCGGCGACCGTGTCGGCCGCGTGCCGCGACGTTTTCGCGGACCTCTGTGTGGAATTCAAATCTTCAACCCGACTTCAATGTGAGAATACGCGACATTTTCGACGCAACCTCTTCGGCCGTGCTTCGAGAACTCGACGAGAGCAATCGATTCGTCCAAAAATCAGCCGAATCGACTTCGATTTGATCGAGCTAGAGAATTCTGAAGTTTGGTCAGGACCACCCAAACCAGTGGTTGAATTCCACACAGGCGGACCTCGGCCACGCGCTCCTGGCCGTCGTCCCGCTCCTCCACCCGTTTCGGGGCCCGCGGCTCGCGAGGGCGCTCTTAGCGCCGCCGTCGG
>NW_008705621.1:0-11796 GCF_000186865.1 Aureococcus anophagefferens
CCATCGGTTGAGCCGATTTTGAACGATGTTGACGTCGATGATGCACAAACAAGGGAGCCCCGGGCCGACCCGAGCTGCGACGCCTCTCGCACCGCGCCGCGCTAGCCTCGTGGTCCGCGAGGCCGTCGACCCCACCCCGGTCGCAGCGGGCGCGGACCTCGCCTCGCGCCCGCGTCGCGGTCCGCGAGGCGCCGCCTTGTCATGGCGCGCCGTTCGCAACGTGCCGTCGACCTGAAGCCGACCTTCCGGACCGTGGACCTGCCCCCCGTCGCCGACGCCGTCGCCTTCGCGGACCTGGACGCGGTCGCGCGGCGGGACTTCGAGCAGCTGCGCGCGCAGCTCGAAGAAGCCCACGCGTTGATCCTCTGCGGCGCAGGAGCCTCCGCCGGCCTCATCGCGTACCTCTTCACGCAGACGATGCGCGAGGAGCTGGTCTGGCCGGAGGACGGGAATTGGGCCCAGGTCAACCGCATCCTCAAGCCGCTTGCGGCGGCCCTGGTCGCTTACCGCGAGGCGCCCAACCCCCAGGGCCACTTCTACAGCACCGTCGGCAACGTCATGCCCGACAGGGCCGTCATCGTGACGCTGAACGTCGACGGCCTCGCGGCCTCGTCGGGATTGCCCGTCCACGAAGTCCACGGCGTCCTTGCCCCCTGGAGTCCGGACGGTCACGAGGTCACCACAACGCGGGAGCAGTACCAGGAGCTCCTCGCCGTCGCCGACGGTCCCGTCGTGGACGGCGCGGGCAACCAGCTCGCGCCCAAGGTCGCGCTCTACGACAACACCCAATTCAAGCGCAACCCTTTTGACTTCGATCGGACGAATCCCTTCAGCGAGATCGCGGGCACGCCAAAGGTCCTCATCATCGTCGGCCTCTCGGGCGACACGGAGATGGTCGAGCTCATGATCAAGGAGTCCAAGACGGCCGGCATCACGAAGATCTACGTCGTCGACCGAGAGAACCACATCCCGCCCGACCTCCTCAAGGCATTCAACGACCTCCCTCACCGCAAGCAGCGCATCATCCACTTCCGGACGACGGCCGACGCCTTCGCGAGCTACCTCGAAGCGGCCGCCCCGTCGCTGGACGGCTGAGCAAGGCCACGCGTTCCCTGTCTAAATCCTACGAATTGCGTCGTGAACCCAGGAGGGCAAAAGCGCGCTTGGGACGGCTCCCCGAGGGCAACTGCATCTGCAACACTTCGCCTCGGCTCTGCGATTCTTGTGTGATGGACCCGCAGTAGTCCAGCGCGAATCCAAGAACGCGGCACGCGCCCACGCGGCGCTGTGCGACGACGAGCACATCCTCGACAGCCACGCGCGTCCGCTCTGCGATGGACGACGACCCCATCGCGGCGATGGACGACGACCCCAACGACGCCGAGGGCGCCGCGCAGCTGGTCCAGCGAGTGATGCTCGTGCTCGGCATCGGCGGCATCAACACGCTCGACTTCCTCTTCCCCATCCTGGCCGACGTCCGGGCGCGGCGCGTCAGCCTCTGCGGCGAAGGCGTCCTCCTCGCCGCCGTCGGCACGCGCAGCACCGCCGTCCTCGCCGAGCTCATCGCCCACGGCGCCAGCGTGCTCGAGCAGTCCGCGCCCGATTCGCGCGGCCACGTCTGGACGGCGCTCGCCCTCGCCGCGAAGATGGGTGACCTCGCCACCATCGACTTCCTCGTCATGCACTGCGGCGCGCCGCTGGAGCAGAACCCCGCCGTGACGCCGCTCATCGTCGCCGTCGTCGAGGGCCACGTCGCCGCGGCGCGGCGCCTCGTCGAGCTGGGGGCCGACGTCGACTGCTGGCGCTTCCGCGTCGTGCAGTACGGCGGGCCCCCGCTCTACGAGGCCGTCGTGCGGCGCGACTACCCCATGATGAGCATGTTGATCGACCTCGGCGCGGACCCGACGGTCTTCAACTCGGACAACGCGGAGTCGGCCATCGACTTCGCGTACGACTGGGACCTGGCCGCGCTCGACATCATGGGCGAGCCCGCGGACCACCTCGAATACCTCGCGCGCAACGCGCTCGAGAACGTGCGGCAGCCGAACCTCGACACCGAGGTCCTGCGCCTCGCGCTGCCCCGCGTCGCCATGAGCACGGCCAAGCTCGACGAGGCGCTCTTCGACGCGGCCGAGACGGGCGACTGGTACCGGGTCCGCCTGCTCGTGAACCACGGCGCGGACGCGAACTCCTACCGCGGCTCCGACTCCGCGCTCAAGGTCGCGCTCCTCGGGCGCCACCTGGCCGCGTCCAAGGAGCTCATCGCCCACGGCGCCGTCCACGCCGGCGACGCCCTCACGCGCCTCGTCGCCGACGCCAGGGCGCTGCCGCGCGCCCTCGTCAACCTCGAGCTCGCCCGCCTCGTGCTCGAGACCGAGGCCATCCCGACGCCCGACCGCGCCGAGCTCGGCAGCCTGCTCAACCTCCTCGACGACGCGGCGGCGCGGGAGCACCTCCACCTCAACGACACGCTGCCCATGGGCAGGCTCCTCTGCGCCCACGGCGCGCAGCACACGGCCCTCACGGAGATGCCCGCCCTGTGGATGGAGCCGGTCGCGTTGCGGTACCTCTTCGTGCAGAACGTGCCGGTGTAGCGGCGCGACGGCGTCGCCCCTCAAATCATCGCGCCGAGTCTCTCTCTCTAGCGCATGAGGCGACGCACCCCCGCCGACGCGCCTGCCTTGGAGTCTCAGCTCCTCGCGAACATGACCCGCTCCTCTTCTCCCGCCCCCTTGTGCTGCTCTCCGCCCCCCTTGTTGTAACGTTGATCCTGTGCGCTCGCGATCAACGCCTGGAAGATGACCGAGTCCACGCCGGCGAGAGTCTAGACGAGCTTACCACGGCAACTGGAGCGTCGGACGTCGAGTGGGGGCTCACGCCGGCGAACGCGCGCCGGGCGCGGATCCGCGGGGTTGTGGAGCCGCAGGACCATCTCGCCGACCGTGCCGCCCCGTCCGCTGGCGACGGGCGAGACTCGAGCTTGCGCAGCGCGTGTGTCGCCCCGAGGCCGCAGGGAAACGCCGCGTCGAGCGCCAGCGCGCGGGAAGAAATCCACGGCACGACGGGGGCGAACGCCTACGGGCGCCAGTCCGTCGCCGCGTCGCACACGCTCGAGGCGCCGTCGAAGAAGCGCCGTCGAAGAGGCTCCACCGCGTCGGTAGCGTTGCGACCAGTCTGCTCACACGTCGGCGGCGCCGGAGCGGTGGCTGTCCTCGAAGACCTCGGCGGGAGGCGCTGGGGCTGCGCGCTCACGCTCGGCCGCTGCGTCACCCGTCGCCGCTCGATGCTCTCCATGCTGCGCGACGTCGGCGCCCGGCAGGTCCTCGCGCGTCGCCGGGACGGTCTGATCTCGAGGTGCGAGATCGTCGCCGCCGTCGACGCCGCCGCGCTCCTCGGCCAGCAACTCGCGCACGTCGCCGACGATGTCGCGATGCAACGCGTTGCCGCCCTCGGGAGCCGTGTTCTCGCGGCTGGCATCATGATCGTCTGCGCAGCGGCGCGCGGCCAAGTGCCAGCCCATAATGTCGGCAAGCCCAAAAACGCTTGTGGCAAATTTGCAGTGCACTTGAAGGGCGGGCGACGACGCGTCCGCGCGGTCGTATTCGCTGTGGGGATTTGCAATTTTTACCACCGCCACGCGTCACCGAGGAACGCCCGTCCCGGCACACCGTCATTATCTCGGCTGGAACAGCGTCTGCGGCGCGGAGGCGAGGCGGGAGCGGCGACCCTGTCTGCCGTCACCGTGAGGCCAGCGCGTTCGGGCAAAAGACGAAGGACACGATGACCCGGCGCAGGACCCACGGGACGCGGCGCTGAAGAGAGCTCGGCGCTCGCTCGCGCAGCAGCTGCGCGACGACGAGGACGGCCTCGCGCCTCGCGCGTTCGCCCGCGATGGCCAGGAGACGTCTATCGGGCAGGCCGCGGCAGGTGATGCAGCCGAACATCCCGAGCTCGACGACTGCGACCGCGCGGAGCTCGCACGCGATGATCGCGACGGCGTTCGTGTCGCTGTCCTCCGATAACGACTCCAGCACTGACTGAGCGAAATAACAACAAGGCGAACGGTAGCCCAGGCACTCTATGAGCACGTTGATGAACCGACTCTCCTCGCAAATCATCGCCCTCGCCTTGGACGACTTCATCACGATCATCATCAGCAGCTTGAGAACCTGGTGATTCGCATGGTAGTTCTCAGCCGAGTAAGAAGGCAGGCACAGGATCTCAAAGACCCGCTGGACACCACCGGCCTCGACGATCGTCTCCGCGTCGTCGCAGCTTCTGGCCATCTCACACAGCGCCTCCGTTCCGCCTCCAAGCGCCGGAACCACGTGTATGAACTCGAGGAGCGCGTCAACAACGCCTGTCGCGCGGATCGCGTCCGTGTGCGCGACGCGCGCCTCCAAGTTGCTCGCGTACGCGCTGGGCTTGGCCCTGGCGAACATCTGAATATGAAGCATCGCGTTCTGCCGCTTCCGCGTCGCCATGCCGCCGTCGTGGAAGTCGCGGACGTAGTTGGCGAGGGAGACGTCGACCTCGACCGGCGCCGCGCCGCCGGACGCCTGCGCCCGCGCGGCGAGCTTCTTCCACTTCCTGACCAAATGCTTGGCCCGCTTCGCGACGGGCTCGTCGTCGACCTTCTCGTCGACCTTCTCGAGGCCCGACACCGTGCGACCGAGGCTGCTCCCCATGAGGTCGTCGATGCAGATGTTCATGTAGCGGAGCTCATAAAGCCAGTCGCAGACCATGTCCCAGTCGGACCTGGCTCCGTCCTCGAGCACGTGCGCCTCGAGCGCTTTCACGCGGTCGCCGGTCGACGCCCACGTACTTCGTGCGTAATACGGAGGAGGCGGGCGAGTCGAGCGCCGCCACGGCACGAACGGCCCGTCCCAGGGCCCCGGCACGTAATTCGCGATGAAATCCATGAGCGTCGCCTTGACCGTCGGCTTGACGAACGCCTTCGCCTGCGCCGCGTCCGTGACGCCGAGCTTGCCCGCGACGGCCTTGATGAGCACGCGCGCCGTGAGCGCGCCCGTGCCGTAGGCCGTGACTATTTCGGCGTCGCTCGTGAGCGTCTCCACCGTCGTCTTCGCGATGGTCGCCGCGTCGGGCATGGCCACTCTCGACGCCTCGCCCGCGTCCAATGGCTCCATGCGAATCACCCGGAGCTCGTCATGGCGGCGGCAGCTGCAGCGGAGACACGACACACCTCCAGCGCGAAGCGCATCGGGCTGCCCACCCGGCGGTACCTTGATGTCATCGTGCACATTTGCGCAGCCCCGGCGGCGCGATGCTGCCCGCGCTCTCGACGCCGCCGCTGCTCAAACCTCGCACGAGCAGCGCGGCGCCTACGAGGAGCGCCGACGCGACGGCGCAGACCGACCTGCACACGACCGAGCATCTCCGCGCCGTCGACGACGCGATCGCGGCGCACCATGTCCACATGGCCCAGCCGTGCGAGGCAGCATCGGTGGCTCCAGAAGAACAACATCGACGAAACGACCGCGTCGCGGCACATCGCGACCTCCGCGACGAAGAGCCGATGCCCTTGACCGCGACCTTCGACACACTGCACGCGATGCAGATCTGGCTCGCGCAGAACTAGTAGATCGTCGGCCGCCGCGTCCACGAGCTACTCGTCGAGGCGCCCGAGCGGCGCCTCACCAGGCCGGGGGGGCCGCGCCCTTGATTTCCTAACGTCTCGCGTCGGATCTGGCGTAAAGCCCGCCGCGTGGTCGCCAGGGCCCCAAAATTACGAGCTAGCCGTTCCGGCGCTTCGGACACGGAACTTGTGGCATGCCCGTCCGAGCAGCGGCGCTCGTCGAGCGACCACGCGAGGAGCCGTAATACCACGCTTGCTTTACGCGGAAATGCCGTCGTCCGCGCAGGGCGCGGGCATGTCAGTTAGTCGCGGCTAAGGGAGGAATCAAAGGGAGAGAGAACAGCAAAGGGAATGTCATCGTCCAAGGGGGGCGCCGCGTTGAGTCCGGGCATGTCGAAGTCTGAGTCCGACTCGTCAGAGGTCCGGCAGCGAGTCGACGTAGATGTCCAGCTGTTCGTAGATATCCGGCTCTTCGGCCTGCGGAGGTCGCGTGAGACTCTCTCAGCCGAGATCGAGCGGCAGCGAATCCCGACGCGCGTACCCATGACGCAGCTGGGTCACCACAATCACGTTCCAACTCGGCGCGCTGTCGACACGGCTAAAAGTGTCGGAGATGGGGAATTTCAGGCGGTACAGCGACAAAGCCCTGATGCGGATAAGACAACGCTCCATGCGCGTTTTGATTGGCGTGTTGAAGAACGAGTTGACGACCTCTCCTATCTCCTCCACGAAGACGGGCGTCTTGGCCAGGAAGATCGTCGGGCGGACGTCGCCGTACTTGAGCTTGGAGTGAGGCGTGAAGACCTCGAAGTTCCACGCCTCCCAGCGGCGGACGTCGCGTGGCCTGACCCACAACTGCTCGTAGAAGTCCAACACGTCGTCGTCGTCGGACTCGGACTCGGACTCGGTGTCCTGCCTGTGCCCCGGCACCGCGTAACGTGTTTTCTCGGCGCGCGCGCGGACGCCGGCTCGAGACCACCAGGGCAGCGTCGCGTGCCACTCGTCCATCACGAGGTCGTTCGTCACGAGGTGGTCCGTCACGACGTGGCTGTACGCGGCGTCGTAGCGGAGCGGCAGCGCCGAGAGCGCGACGTTCTGGTGCAGCACCGGGACCTGCGCGAGGAGCGCGTCGTCGAGGGGCCGCTACGCCCCCGCGCGGCTCTCCGAGACGCCCCGCCGGACGGACGACGTGCTCGCGAGCTTCGCGGCCTCCTAGCTCGAGCGCGTCGAGCGCGCGCGGCGGGAAAAGGACGAGGTCATCGCGAAGCCTCCGTGTGACCCACCTCGGCGCTCCGGTGGTTGAGCAGGCGGACGTAGCGCCGCGGGCCGACCGCCGGCGGGCCGGCGCTCCCCAGCTGGTTCACGCCGCCGCGGCCGGCGCCGACCTCGCTGACCATGGCGTCGACGAAGTCCCGGCTGTGCGTGTTCCCACCGACGTGGGCGCGCTGCTGGGCGTAGAGCGTCGTCGTCTCGCCCTCGACGGCCACCTGCGTCGGGACGTCGCCCGTGAGCGTCTCCGTCATCTCCGCGACGGGCCCGACGCCGAACGTCGGCGGCCGCTAGCCCCGCGAGACCGACGCGCGCGCGAGGCTCGGGACCGCCGACGAGGCCGTCGAGCGAGCGGCGCCTCTCCACGCGCGGCGCCCGCATTTCTTTCGGGACGTCGATCTCGAGCGTCTCCGTCGACGATCTCCGGCGCCCGACGCCGAACGTCGGCGGCCGCTAGCCCCGCGAGACCGACGCGCGCGCGAGGCTCGGGACCGCCGGCGAGGCCGTCGAGCGAGCGACGCCGCACCACGCGCCGCGCCCGCATTTTTTTCGGAGCGAAAGATGCGAAAAAAAATGAACTCTGCTATTAAAGTGGCCCCCGCGGGCCCGTCGAGGCCGCCGCGGGCCCGTCGAGGCCGCCGAGGCCTCGACGGCGGTCCGGGGAGGGCAGGCGGAGCTCGACAAGGCGGGACGCGGGCAAATACGCGCGCGTGGACGTGCTCTGATGAGACGACCATCGTGCCGTCAGACTTGCTTCTTGAGCAAGGCCGACAGATCGGATCTGCCGCGCACACTTCAGCACGTGGGCCGCGCCGACGGTGCCGTCGACGTGAAGCACCTCGCGGCCTGCTCGCGCGTCCCGCGCGTCCAGCGCCGCGGCTGCCCCGCGGCGCGACCGGAGCGCCCCATCGGCGGCAGCCCGACTGCTCCGTGCGGTGCAAGGTGCCGCCGACTCAACCTCCCGACGCCCTCCGGCAGGGGATCCGATGGGATGGGCCCAACATCCGAGGGCGCTGTGCCGGCGGTGCGTCGTCGCCGCGGCGGACGGGGCGGCGTCGCGGGAGGTGGCCCGACGTCTTTTGTTGTCGGTGAGAGGTTTTTTTTACCGGCGGGAAGACGGACGCGCGCGCGCGCGCGCGGCTCCAGACGGAGAGCACCGTCCGCCGGGCTCGCGGGCTCCTCGAGCGTAGCTCCTCCTGGCCGCCGCCTACCGCCGCGCCGTGGCGCCCTCCCCGGACCGCCGTCGAGGCCTCGGCGGCCTCGACGGGCCCGCGGCGGCCTCGACGGGCCCGCGGGGGCCGCGACGGGGCCTCCGCCGTCATGGACGCCGTCGTGGACCGCGGCGACGTCGTCGCTCCGCGGCGCGGCCGAAGCGGCGACGACGTCGCGGAGAGCACGTCGTCGTGGGGCTCCGCGACAGGGTGCTCCATCGCGCCGTCCGCCCGACAGGTCCGTCCTCGCCGGCCGCGACGGAGCTCCGCAAAGGAGCGCACGTCGTCGTAGCGCAGTCGCCCGTGAGCGTCTCCATCGCCACATGACCCGAGACGAGCGTCGCGGCTTCGGCGAGCGCGGACCGGCTCGCGCACCAGGTCTCGCAGTAGGACACGTCCAGAAGCTGCGACGTCCTCGCCGGCCGCGAAGGAGCTCCGCGAAGGAGCGCACGTCGTCGTAGCGCAGTCGCGGACCGGCCAGCGACTTCGCCACATGACCCGAGACGACGAGCTCCGCGGCGACGTCATCGGCGACGATACGGACGCGCCAGGAGCGCCGTCCGCCCGAGAGAGCTCCGTCCTCGCCGGCGCGTCGCGCGGCCGTATCGCGCCCGCGTACGCCCGCCCCAGGGCGAAGGCGACGGCGACGACCGAGGGCCACGCTGACGCGGAGCAGCCGCGGAGCAGGTACCGTCCTCGCCGCCGTCGAAGCCGCGAAGAGCGCCGTCCGCCGAGTTCCGTCAATCTCCGAGTTCCGCCGGATAGAACCTTGCGATAGAACCGTGGGATGATCGATCTCCTCCTTCGTCTCCGTCCCCGTCGAGGGCGAAATCGTGGGGACGGGCGGCCGGACATGGGCGATGGTCGCTCCGCGGAGATCCCTTCCAAGTCCCGTCTCCCGCGCGGGCCTTCCAGGCGCGCCGCCGGGCGGAGATGGGAGGCCGCGCCGGCACGGCGCGGCCCGCGTCCCGGAGATCGGCCGCTTTCGTCTCGGAGATTGGGTTTTCTTCCGTCTCCGCGGAGATTTCGATCTCCCCACCCGCCGCGTCCCTCGGAGATCCTCGAGATCAAAGCCTCCGCGCAGCGGGAAAAATTTTCGCCGTCGAAGTGCCAAAAATGCCCAGATTGCGGTCGGAGATGCGCTGGGCGATGGTCCGTCGGCGGCGATGACGGGCGGCGTGCCGCGGCGACGTTCCTCTCCGTCGAGTCCGAGAGATCGTCCGTGCCGAGATCGTCGTCTCCGTCGCCGAGATCGTCTCCGTCCCTCGCCTCGTTCGTCGAGGCGATGATGGGCTCCGCCGTCGCGTCCCTCGCGGAGATCGCGATGCCGCTCTTCGCGGCGGCGGCGTCGTCGTCGATGGCGTCGTCGGAGATGCTGCTGCTCCTGCTCCGGTCGGAGATTGTCGCTGCGGCGCGGCGATGTGGTCGCTGCGTCGGAGATGTCGTCGCTCCGTCGGAGATGGCCTCTCTCGTCGCGGAGATGGTCGTCGCAGATGCACCGCGTCGAGGAGATCACTCGCGCGTCGCTGCGCCGCGTCGAGGAGATCACTCGCGCCCCCCATGGCCAACGCTTGTGGCAATTACGGCGCGGAGATACCGTTGACGTTTGCCACCCCCACTTTCGTACTCTCGCTCCACTCACCGTCCTCGAACCCCCGACCTCCGCCGCCCCGACGGACTACAGGTCTACGCACGCCCGCTCCGCGCCGTCACAGATCCCTGTAACCCTACCCTCCCGCGCAGCCGGGCCGGTCTTTGGCCCTTTCAAGGGCCAATGACCGGCCCGGCCGTCGGGCAACCCGACACCCGAACCCTAAACTCGAACTTGGCCGCCTTCGGCGGAAATTCACAACCCGCCTTCGGCGGGGAAACTCAGCGCGCCTTCGGCGCGCTAAACTCCACTGTCCGTCTCGCTGTAGACCGGCAGAATCCGGAACGAAGGGGACGGGAGACCGGCAGAATCCAGGGCGAAGGGGGTGGAAGCCGAGTTGCGGGGCTGAACCTAAAAAGGGAATTCCTCGTAGTCAGCATAGTGAACTTGAAAAAGGGCTCTATCTGAATTGAGTAGTTTCGTGATTCCCCATCATCCTCGTAATTTACATTACCCTGTTCCCTCTCTATCGCGACGTCACACTAAAAGTACGGGACGTAAGAAATGGTGGTTTTCTAGGGTTACATCTAAGCTAGGGAGAGCGCTGCGTCGATCACATGTGCAATTGCGGCAGGACGCGCTGTCGCACGCCTTCGTCGGCAAGATGGCCGACGAATTCGCGACGAGCCAGCACCGCGCGAAGCAGGACCGCAAGCGCGCGCGCGCGGAGGCCGCCGGCGCCGCGGACGACGGCGAAAAGGTCGAGATGATCGTCGACGTGAACGACACCGTCGCGAAGCGCATCAAGGCCTGCGTCCTCCTCGAGTACAGCGGCCTGGGCGTCACGAAGATCATGAACGCGCTCGGCATGAACGCCCAGAACTTCAAGACCGCGGGGTGGTACGAGAAGTACCTGGAGCACGGCATCGGCGCGCTGTTCTCCGACGGGCGCCACAAGGTCGCCAAGCAGATGACGCCCAACACGAAGAGCTTGGTCGAGGAGAAGGCGCGCAAGGGCATGAACGCGCCCGACATCGTCGTCCAGGTCGCCGAGCAGCGGCGCAAGTCCGGCGACGACCGCGAGGCGCCGAGCGTGCGGACCGTGCGGCGCACGCTCGTCGACTTCGGCGCGAGCTACTCGCACAAGGGCGAGAAGCACATGGTGCTCACGCCGTGGCACGCGCGGTGGCGCGTGCAGTTCGCCCAGGAGTGGCTCGCGAAGATCCTCCGCGACCCGAACCTGCTCAAGCGCAAGCTCTTCACGGACGAGAAGAAGTTCGGGCTCTACGACAGCCGCCACGGGTCGTGGAAGTTCGACGACGGCGAGTGGAACATCGCCCACGCCGAGCAGATGACCGACGTCCAGTACAATGATCGAGTGGAAGAAGGACAACCGCGCGCTGCCGCACACGAAGGCGCGCGGCCTCTACCGCGCGTTCTGCTGGGCCGGCGTCGGCTACAACATGAAGACGAACCTGATGTGGCTCGACCAGGGCGAGACGCTCAAGAAGGACCGCTACATCAAGATCCTCGAGGAGGGCCTCGTCCCGCGGCTCCCGGAGTTCTACGATGCCATCTCGGACTCCTGCGACGTCCGCAACACGCGCGCGATCACGATCGAGGTGATCCAGGACAACGACCCGAAGCACTGGAACGACCAGACCGCGGCGCTCTTCCGCAAGCACAAGCTCGCCTCCGTCGCGTCGAAGCGCTGCGACGCCGAGGGCAACTTCCCGGACAAGGCGCCCGGCCCCGGCGGCCACATGCAGACGCAGGACACGCCGAAGTTCCCGTGCTACTCCCCGGACATCAACTCGCCCATCGAGTGCTCCTGGCGCGAGTGCCAGCGCCGCGTGCTCGCGCGCGCGGGCGAGATCCGCAGCCGCGACCAGCACATCAAGATCGTCGAGGAGGAGTGGAAGAACCTCGAGTTCGAGCGGAGCGACAAGTGGTGCGGCATCAACCACCTCGTCATGCGGACGCCCGACTGCCTCAAGGAGGTCATCGAGCAGGATGGGTTCGACACCTCCTACATGAAGCACTAGGCGCGCGCGCCTATGTACATATGTACATCGAGCTCCGCGCTCCGGCCCCGCTGCGCGGCGATCGCCGCCCCCCCCCCCCCA
>NW_008705621.1:11846-14461 GCF_000186865.1 Aureococcus anophagefferens
CCCCCCCCCCCCCCCCCCCCCCCCCCGCAAAATCCCGGACACTCGTCCAGCTGACGCAGTGAACCGCGCGCGGCGCCTCCGCGCCGCGGCGCCGGCCCGGCGCCTCCGCGACCGAGCGCGCGCCGAGCCCAACCCGACGAGGATGGTACGCCCGGCGCACGCCGCCCGGCGCACGCCGAATGCGCGCCAGGACACGGCGTACTCCCGGCGCACACCAGACGGCGTACGCCCGGATTCGACTAAGACCAAGGTTACACCTGGAGTACACGTCGGCCTGGAGCACGCCAGGCGTACTCCCGAGTCAGCGCACTCTCGGCGCACGCCGGGCAGCAGGCGTATCCCAGGCGTACGCCGACCGGCGTACGCCGAGCGTACGCTTGGCGCTCAGCGTAGGCCCGGCGTACCCCGCCGTGCTCCGTGTTGCTAGTTTGGGGTATCTCTCTCTAAACCTCAAGCTAATAAGAGATCGCGCAGCGCGCTCGTGAAAAGCTTCGCGAGCGCGCGGAACTGCTCGAGGGTCTCGCACGAGTGGAGGAGCACGACGACGCGCTTCAGCTCGCCGCCGTGCGCCTTGGCGTCGCGCAGCTTCTTGATGCCGACCTCCTGCGTGATCTTGCGCAGGACGTGGTAGTAGTCCGTCGACGTCGAGCGCGACGCTGGCGCCAGGGCCTCGTCGTTCAGGAGCACGAGGTCCGCGACGGCGGCACGGTCCTCGACGACGGCGGCTCGTGCCGGGGCCGCCACGCCGGCCGGCAGGACGACCTTGACGAACTCTTTGCGGATGTCGTGCCTGAGGTCCGCGGCGGACCCGCCGAAGGCCTTGTACTCGCCGACGGTCGTCGCGTGCATGTAGCCCTCGTAGCGCTGCGCCGACTTCGAGCCGGCCTGCTTGGGGCACGGCTTCTGGCACTCGAGCTTGAGGTCGACGCTTAAGTCCGCAAAAAGTTCCGCGACCGCCGGTTCCGGGTCCTCGCGGACCTCCGGGGCGTCCTCCTCGCCGTCGTGCGCCGTCGGCACGATGTCGCGCGTCGGCGGCGACGCCATGGCGGCGCCGCGGGCGTCGGCGCCGTCGCGCACGAGGTCCTGGGGCTGGCGCGCGTCGACGACGCCCGTCGCCTGCACGGCCTCGCGGTCCTCCGCGGTGGCCTCGCCCTCGCCCTGCGACGTCGGCACGACGCCGCGCGTCGGCGTCGACGCCGTGTCGACGTCGGCGACGCCGGCGACGTGGCGCACGGCGACCTGGGGCTCGCCGCGCGGCGACCCCGCGGCATCGCGCTCGTCCGCGACGACCCCGTCGCCCTTCTCGGCCTCCTGGCCGCGCTTGAGGTGGGCGCACGCGATGCCCTTCACCCATGCACGCCGCTCCTTGGTGCGCTCGAGGTCGAACTCGCAACAGAACCCCTCAAAGCACTCCTCGAACTTGTCGTAGTGGCGCCAGTCCAGGTCCTCCTGGATGTACTGGACGCGCGCGGCCTCGAGCGCGGCGTCCTCCAGGCCGTCAAACCAGACCGGCGTGCCCTCCTTGACCGACTCGTCGATGGCCGCGTTGTAGAGGCGGTTCAACCATCGGCGCGTCGCGGGGTCTTTGACGTCGACGTCGCCCCAGCGCTCCGCGACGCCCGGATATGCAACGTCCGAAGCGCGCGCTCCGCGCGAGTATGATCATTTGAGCGGTGCTCATGGCCCTGCAGCGCCGCCGGAACGCGGAACTGTGCAACGATCCCAGTGACTTCGAGGTCCGCATGGACGAGGGTGAGGCATATGCGAAGACGCGACGCTCATACGACCGCGTGGCGACTGGAACGGGGAGGTAGAGTGGGTGGGAAGGACGCGCTGCCCCCTCGCGACCCCTCTAAGATGGTTTTCGAGCCATCGCAGCAGCGGAGATCGTTCGTCATCGACCCCGTCGCGTCCAAGGCGGCGGGTTCCTCGGGGGAGCCCGAAATCGCCGAGTCCACCGGGACGAGCTGCCGGCGGCGTTTCGTCCCGACGGTGGCCGTGGGCATTTTGCGCCGGTGCCACCGCACGGCGAGTGTCGCGCCGATCTCGCGCCACCACGGCAGCGGATGGAGACCTTCCCAGTCGGTTGGGACCACCTCTCGGCGGCGCTGAGACGACCGGCGCCGGCTTCGGCCCGACGCCGCCGGCGCGGCGGGCCTCACGAGGCGTCATCCCACTCTCGGCTGGTCCCAGGAGGCCCTTCGGGCAAGCGATGTCGTCTGGGGTCAGCAGATGCGCCCCTACGAGCCTCCGGGCTGACACGGGCGTGGTGCGCGGGCGACCAACGCGCGTAAGACAATTTGTCTTTCGTGCCCGGGCGGCGAGCAAATCCGCTCGATTTGCTGGCTGGAGAGAGAGAGTTTTGGTAAATCTTTCACGATTTGCTACGAAATCGTCATTTAACTCCTCAAACAAATTAATTGCTTCAAGATATTTTTATTTAACTTCCGGCCGTAGTGCTCAGGCTCCCACCAGCTCCTGTAGTTTTTTTTTATGGGGTGGCATCCGCTCTTAATCGCCCTCGCAGCGTGCGCGCACGCGAAGTGGCACGTCATCCACGGCAGCCACACCAGCCACAACGAGCGCCGCGGGCCCGGAAACAACCGGTACCTCAC
>NW_008705621.1:14511-15952 GCF_000186865.1 Aureococcus anophagefferens
TGTCGCAGCGCTACTTCGAGGACCACCGGAAGCGGTGGCCCACGCGGATCCGCAACGACGCGGCGCGATGCGGCGACGTGGCCACCTGCGAAGACTTCCTGCTCGATCCGCCGAAAAACGTGGTCGTCGAGGTCCCCGTTGACAAGACCATGTACCACATGAGCCTGAGTTCTCCGAAGCGGTGGGTCCTCTCGAAGATGAAGGACGACCGAGAGCTCAACCCCAACGTGCTGACCGTCAACAGCCGCCTGATCACCCGGGCGAAGATGATCGTGGACAAGCTCGGCGCGGCCTACGACGCGGCGCATCTCCGGACGGGCGACTACTTCGACGCCTTGTATACCGACGAAGTGGCGCGCGGGGCCGTGATTCAACGTCGCTTCGACTTGAGTGTGCCGCCGCGCGCGCTCGTTCCAAACAACCTATCCGTGCCTCGAGACCGCTCTGAGAGATAATCACTCGTCCAAAAATGAGCCGAATCGAGGGGAAACTGGCCAAGAGCGGCGCTTTCAAAGTTGGGAATGCCCTGCCCTTGCGCCGCCCAGGTCGCGCACGCCAAGTACCGCATCAACAAGCTCCGTAACGTCACCATGCGCCGGAGCCGGCCCCTCTTCCTCATGACCGTGCGCGTCCCGGAGGGCTGGGGCATCGGCTACGACTCCGTGCGCACGGCGACGTCCGACTTCGCCGAGGCCGTGCGCGGCATCTCGATCGCGGAACGAGGCGTCGTCGAATCAGTCGTCTGTGCGAACGCGCACCACTTCGTGGCCACGGGCTCGTCGAGCATGAGCGAGTGGATCCTGCGCCTGCGCGCGACGCGGCCGCCCTGGTCCGTCCTCCTCAAGCACGCGGCGCGGCCTGACCCCGGCGTCGACTGCCACAGCGCGTGGTGCTTCGAGGTCCCGCCGTCTGAGCGGAAGGCGCTTCCGCCACCGCCGGAGCCCAAGCTGGCCCCGTCACGCCGCGAGTCGCTCGACGGCCCGCTCTACGCCGACGAGCTCGCCGCGTACAACGCCGCTCGGCGACAGGAGCACGGCGGCGGCCAGGGCCACGGCGGCGGCCAGGGCCACGGCGGCGGCCACGGCCGGCGCCGGGGCCAGAAACGCGGCGGCGGCGACGGCAAGCCCACGATGGTCCGGGAGTCGTACCAGATCCGCGCGAACAGCCTCGGCGCGGGGCAGGGCGAGCGGCGCGCGTCCTGGTCGTCGCCTTTAAACTCGGGCGCCTACTCGTGTATCGAGGGTCCTGAGCCACGCCTTGGCAACGGTGGCGCCTAACATATCCCGCCGGCGGGATATGTTCACATCGGCCCGGAGGGAGCGGAGGTCGGCGACGCGGGCGATGTCGAGGACGAGCTCTTACGTCGCGCTCTTGACGATGGAAAGGATCCGCCACGCCCATGGAGCCGACGATGTCCCCGTCGACCTCGAAGTAGTCGGGC
>NW_008705621.1:18503-45607 GCF_000186865.1 Aureococcus anophagefferens
TGAAGGTCGGCCCGTCGTCCTTGGCCTCGGCCTTGGCCTCCGCGGGCGCCGCGTCCGCTTCGGGCGCGCGCGGCGGGTCCTTGGCCGCCTTTGGCTCGTCCCAGTACTCCGATGTGGGGAGCTCCTCCTTGTAGGCCGCATGCGCGGCCTCGGCGTGGTAGGCCGCCGCCTGCTCCTCGGCGAGGCCCGCGGCGACCTCGACGGACTCGTCGAGCGGCAAGAATTCGTCGGGCGGGTTCCACTGGCTCTCGCCGGTGGCCGTGTTGACGTAGTAGCAATAGTTCGTGTCGAGGTCCAGGAACTCGTGCCAGAGGACGTCGCCGTCCGACGAAACCGCGCCGCCGCCGGCGTCGTAGGCCCCGTCCTTGGGCCCCTCGTCCTCGGCCGCCTTGTCGTCGGCGCCGCGCCTCGCGGCGAGCTTCCAGACCGCGGCCGCCTTGGCCTGGTCCGAGGCGCCGTCGTCCCCGAGCATGCCGTGCAGGCGCTTCTGGACCGTGCCGAGCTCCGCCTCGAGGGCGCACCAGGCGACGAGGTCCGCGGCGATGGCCGACGGCGCCGCGCCGCGGGCGCCGCGGCGGCCGTCGCCGATGTCGCCGATGTCGCCGTCGCCGTCGCCGATGTCGCCGATGTCGCCGTCGCCGTCGCCGTCGGGGCCGGCGGCGTCGCCGCGGCGGTGGGCCTCGGCCTCGGCCTCGGCCCGGCTCGTGAGGGCGTCGTAGATCTCGGTCGCGTGGCTCGGGAGGTCCTCGCGGCGGTGGAGGAGCCCACGGATCGTGAGGTAGCCGAGCTCGAGGTTCGCGTCGCGGACCGCGCCGTTCCGCACGCAGCGACCCCGCGCGACGGCGACGGCGCCCCGCAGGGTCTCGCAGCGCGCCAGGGCCGCGGCAACGCACGCGGAACGCTCGTCGTCGCCGCCGACAGCGGCGCTTTGCGCGGCCTCGGCACGCGCGGCGCTGTCCTCGAAGGCGGTCTCCTGCGCGACGCGGAGCTCGACGGCGAAGCGCTGGCGCACGAGGTCGCTGTGGAGGCGCCGCGCGCGCCGAGGCTCCTGCGCCCAATGCAGGCCGTTCATCTCGCTCGCGACGGCCACCAAGGCCTGGGCCCAGCCGACGAATGGCCGGTCCTTGTCGGGCAGCGCGCCGCGCTCGTGCGCCTCCAGCAGGCTCAGCGCCGTCGCGTGCTGCAGCTCGAAGTCGTCGTTCGCCGCCTCCGCGCTCTCGAAGGCCTCCTCCCAGACCGTCGACCATTGCCAGTCGACGCCGCCCCCCGGCGTGGTCACGGGCGTGAGATCCGCGTCGCTGTCGCTGAAAACCGAGTGCTTGGCGCCGAGCGGCGTCTCCGGCGTCGCGCGGGCCTTGGCGTCCGCCGCCGCCGACAGCTGGCGCTCGAGCTCGACGGCCTCGCCCGTCTCCAACTCGTCGTTCCGCGCCCGCATCGTCCGCGCGAATGCCGCGAAGTCGTCGATGTCCAGCAGGTCCTGCAACACGCGCTTCGCCATCTCCTCGCGCGGGCCGCTCGCGGGCGACTCCGCCGTCTCCCGCAAAAAAATCGCCAGCCGCGCCTCGTCCGCCTCGCTCCGACAGCCCAGCTCCTCCAGGAGCGAGTCCAAAACCTTGGCCACGAGCGACCGGAACTGCACGTAGAGCGCGTACTCGCCCTCGCCGTGCTCCTTCTCCGTGCTGCTACCGCCGAAGAGCACGGCGTTGCGGTCCACGAAATGCGACACCTCGCTCCACTGGCCCTCGCTCACGTACCTGTGCAGCGCCTCCATCCACTCGTCCTCCATGGCAGCCCGTCGTTCGTCGGGTCAGGGTCTTCGGCAAGGTCCACGGCGCTTCTCCGAGGCGCAATAGCGTCGCATTCTAATGTCGCGACGCGTCTACGAATGTGAATGTGTACAGGTAATCTTCGATTCATCGAATTGTCTTTAAGTGATGTTTCGGTTGCAGACCTGGAGGGCAGCGGAACGGCAGCGTCAGCGCGCGCTGGATGCCGTGTCTGCCGCGCAAACCCCCGGGAAAAAAGTGGCTTTCGTGAGGAACGGAACGAAGGCAACAGGAAGGCCATTGCCGGGTGGTGGTGGCCGACCAAGGAAGTAGGCCGGGCTTAGAGAGTTAGGATAGTTTACTAGCTTCCTAACGTCGCTATGACGTCAGTCAAACTACTATCCAGCAGGTGCACTGTCCGGCGACTGTGCAACCTCGCTGAGCCTGGTGCTATCTGGCACGTCGCTGTGACGCTAACCAGACAGACACCACAGATACCGCCGCTTGCCCTTCAAAAGGGACCTCAACACCGCCGCTCACGCCTCGCCGGGGACCTCTGACGCACCGCCCACGCCTTAGGGGGCGCGACCCGCCCCAAACCACGTGCCAGAAGCCCTCCAGAAGCCCTCCAGAACCTTTCCAGAGCCCTTCCGCGGACCCGAAATACCCCAAACCCCTTACGATTTTGCGATTTTGATTCCCCCCCACTGCCTCGCCATAGTAAACTGCCCCTCAAGCTCCGTTAAGGGCAAACTGCATTCCGGCTCCCACTCGCGGATTTTCCCCAGTGGTCGAGCCACGCCGTTTCCAACTCGGCTTCAGCTCTCCCACTGCGGGGGAGCAGGGACCCCTAGGCTAGCCCCACTAGCTCATTCTAACCCTCGGACGGAACGAGAACCTTTTTTTAAGACGAAGCTATGGTTTGAGCGTCTTTATCAGCCCACAGCCGCGCGATAATGCGGAATTATGCAACGATCCCACCAGCTTCGTGCTCCGCTAGTGTGAGCCCGAAGCACATGCGTAGACGCGAAGTGCTGCCAATCGCATGGTGACTCAAACGGTCCTTCGGGGGCTGGGATGGGGCGCGATTGATCCCCTCGACTCCTTTCTCATGTCTGTCGAACTCTCGCAGCATCGGGGATCGTGTATCATCGCCCCAGTCGATTCCCTTCAGTAGGGCTGGGTTGGTCGGTCGCTCGGTCGTCGTCGCCGCCGCCGCCGCCGCCGCCGCCGCCGCCGCCGCCGCCGCCGCCGCCGCCGCCGTCGTCACGCGCGCGTGGAAATTCGAACCCACAATCAAGGGCAACGGATGTCCGTAAGTAGCATCTTAATTCCACCCGGGAAGGGCGAATTCGTACATAAACCACACGAAACGACCGTCGACCGAGGGGCTGCCCCGTTCGACGTGAAGATCGCCTTCTTAGTACCGACTAAGACGACGCGCGCACGATTTCGCGGACGCTGAGCCTCACTGCGCGATTAGTCGGTACTAAGAAGATCTCCAGACCCGCCCCTGGGGCCCCCGGTCGCAGCCCATAACGTGAGCAGGAGGTGCTTCAACGCGATTCAATGAGACTAGGGTAACACCCAGTGTGCCACCTCCTAGGGTGTGCACTTAGGCCATCGAGGTCGGCTAGGAAGGCCGCCTCGCCGTCGTCGTCCGCAGCCCGCTTTTGTCCTCTCTACGCCATGAAAGTCGTCTTCGAACAAAGTCGCCTTCGAGTCATTAAATCAAAATTCAAATTGTTGCAGTATTAAATCATTCTGAGCCAACGTCATCGGAGAAAATCATGAAAAATCTTATATCATGGGAAAATCACGCCAGAGCCGATATTAAATTAAACCATGGCACCAAAAATATAAGCCGCGCCACCCCGGACCCCGGGGAAGCGGCGAGCTGGGAGAGGACCACCACAACCAGCAGTTTTACTTAGCTGGATGATGATAGGTGGTCTCACTCCTGCCGTAAATGCAATTTCCGTCCACTTGGCCTTTCGTATCTCCCACTAGCCTGAGCTAAAGGAAGTAAGTAAATTAGGTTGGGCTCAGTTTCAATTAAAGATGCCAGAATGAAGGCCGACGGACCGCGCTTGGATGGCGCAGCCAGCCAAGGTGTTATCGATCCCCAAAATGACTACCTGGTTTGCTCAGTGGGCCCCTTGTTGGAAAGCCAAGGCAATGAAGGCGGTCAGCTCTGAGATGGGGATCCATTCCTCATCCAGCAGAAGCGGTTTCACGGCTCGTAGAGCGCCCTGTACCGCATTCGCTCCTCCGAGTCTTCCGCCTTCTTTTCCAGCTCCTCCTTCCCCATCTCGCGCAGCACGTTTCCCACCGCCGCCTCGCCGCCGTCGCGCGCGTAGAAGAGCACGTCGGCCACGGTCAAGCCGACGAGCGCGAGCGCCTCGCGGGCCTTCTTCGCGAGCGTCGTCGCCTTCTTCCCGTCGCCGCCGAACGTGAGGCCGAGCGGCATCGTCACGACGGCGATGTCGGCCTTGTCCAGCCATGGGATGATCCCGCTCCGGCGCCTTCGGCGCCTTCGGCGCCTCTTTTTTTTTCTTTTTTTTTCTTTTTTCTCCTCGCCACTGGCCCGCCCGCCCCACATGAACTATACTCCGGTATATATATATATACACATTATGAGACTCCGTGTCCTCTCCATCGCCGTGCTCGCCCTCGGCACCGCAACGAACAACGACACTCGCGTTCAGACGAACAAAACTGAAGGAACCGTCGTGGAAACCCACGGCCAACCAAAAAGTGGTACCACGTGGTTGGAGGTCATCGCCGTTGCCATCATTACGGCCGGCGGCGGCAAGGCAAATAATAAGACGCGTTCCGCGAACTTTGCCAACGAAATACTTGTTTCTAACGAAAAGCATAGGCTGCCGGGCGCCATGAGCAAGGCGATTGCGGTTCATGTCGCTATAGAACGGTCTTTCGATGCGTTCTTGAAACGTTGCGTCGATGACGGCATCACCATTGGGTCCGAGGCCTGCGTGCCGCCCGCGTTCCTCGGGCCGCTCCCGGTCAACGCGCGCTACGTGCTCATCCTGCGGGACCCGCGCGCCGTTGTCGTCAGCTGGGCTCATTACAACGAACGTGTCAACCTGACGTCGCAAGGGAAAGCCTCCGAGGACTACATAATCGAAACGGTGCCGAAGTGCGCCGCGCTCGTGTCGCTCCGCTACTACTGGCACGACGAGTTGGTCCGGCGGACGCACCCGAGCCTGATTTTGTTCTACGAGGATCTCGCCGCGAACCCCGTCGACGAGTACTACCGGCTCGCGTCGTTCCTGGGGGTCAGCCTCGAGCCCGACGTCATGCTCGGCGTCATCCACCGGACGTCGGCCGCGTCCATGAAGAAGGACGAGCAGCACCACCGGCTCCCGGGCCCGAACCGACCCGGCACCCCGCGAGCGAAAGTGCGGTCCGCGACGCCCGACGCCTTCCGCGAGGAAGTTTCAGCCCGAGCCTGGGCCAACGCGACGGCGGCGATGGCGCCGCTCCTCCACCCGGCGCTGCGGATGAAGTGGCTCTACAACGACCTCGATGTGAAGTTCCTGGGGCTCAATTTCGCTTACACTACCGTGACGTCGAACTTGAAGACGTCGGTGGAATGACAGCCGCAGAGCAGCGTCGTCATCCGCTCCGCGAGGTACGAGTTCCCGTCCGCGAAGACGCGCGTGCCCAGCGGGAGGTTGGCGAGCTGGAAGCGCCAGGGCCGGTAGGGGCGCGTGCGATTGAGCACCGCCGCGTACGCGTCGCCGACGCACGCCCAGTTGTAGCGCGTGAGCGTGCACCACTCGTGGTCGCTCGCCGACACGACGTCGTAGTTCTCCCGCAATTTCTTGCTCCAATCTGAAATCCCCGGGGTCCTTTGGGCCACGCGGGCGTCCCGTCGCCGGCGCCCCACAGGGGTCCACGCCGTGGAGAGCTCCGCGGACGGTCCCGAAGTCGCGACGACGCCGAGCGCGAGGAGCAAGTACGGGTTCATCTTCGCGTGAGCTGCGTAACTGGTATGGCGCGAATGCCTGTGAGGGGGGCATGAGGGTAATGGTCTCGGTCGCGGAGCGCGAGGAGCGGGGCGCGGCTCGGGAGAGCGTCGGGGGCGCGCGGGGCTCGGCGGCGCGACGAAGGCGGTTCCTCGTCGGCGACGCCTTCACGATGAATCGCGAGGCCGGGCCTCGCACGCCCCCCGAGAGCCGAGGCCGTGCGCGCGCGGGTTGCCCGACTCGAAAAGGGCGGGCAACGAGCCCTGGGCGCCGGCGCGGCACGGCTCGTCGCCCGAAGTCAGTCGATCTTTTTGTCGAGACTCGACATCCAAGGCCGATACCTAGGAACCCCGGCTGTTTAATCACTGTTTAAGGGTATAAAGATGCTTTCCCGAATGCTGGTGTGTGCTTGCGCCAGAGTCAAACACCACGCCAGCGCCCAGGATTCGGGTCGTCAGGCGCGACAGGCGCCGAACGAATTGCAGTAGACGAGGCTTCGGCGCACACAGACGTCTTTCAACTGACCGAGCGGTTCGCAAAAAGCCTCCCGCGTGTTTAGCGGGAACATGCTTCCGAAAGTCGCGTCGACGGATCCGTTCACGCACGAGAGCAGGCGGTCGCCGCTCAAACGGGAGAGGTCGCACAGCTCCGAGGCGTTTCTGGTCGGCCGGTGCGCGAGGCCGTAGATACACGCAAGCTGGGTCGCTTGGTCCTCGCCGTGGTCGCAGCGCCTCGCGTCCTCGGTCGCGGGGACGTTCCTTAAATTGTCCGAGACGAGCCTGAGCATGACGAAGCACACGTTGGCGAAACCAAACGGCGCGTCGGCGCAGGGCGTGTACCACGGAATAACCCCGCCAAACCGCGGCGCGGACCACGAGAAATACGAATGGTAGGCGCCCGACGCGCACGCGTCCGCGTGCGACGCCGTCGGGGCCCTCGCGCAAGTCGCGAGGACGAACCGATGGAATACATCCGGATCGATCAGCAAGATGGGCCGCGGGGGTAGCCACATCTCTGGGTTGTACTTTGGCCATCCGAGAGTCCGGGTCGCGGCGAGAAGGAACGCCGCGTGTCCCGCTCCGTGGCACGTTTACGGCCCACGACGGTGATGTGATTGGTGGTGCTCACACCACAAACCACTCTAATGCTGGCAGCCCAAACCACACGCCATTGTGGCTGAGAACGCGCGCCGAACGTGCTGCTGCCGACTCGTGGCCCCCAAACCACACATCGATCGTCGATTTTCGATGCCCCCAAACCACACACCACTCGTTTTCAACAGCCTCAAACCACACACCAAACATCACCGTCGTGGGCCGTACGTTTTGTAGAGAAAGCTCTTCGAGTTGGCCACGTGCGGTGAAAAACGCATTTTCGACTCGAGCCCCAAGTCCCGGAGAAGGACCGGCCAGAACGATCGCCCGGTCACGTGCGCGCGATGGCGCAGGCTCCAAGTCCACACTGCTCCGTGGATCGAGGAGCCAAAGGCCTCATCGCGGTTGGCGTAGAAGACGTCGAGGATATCACTCACGGCCCAGTTTTTCAGCTGATGGACCGCCCAGATGCCGAGGAGATGGTGCGGCCCGAGGCCCCAATCTAGCTGCCCCGGGTACTGCCGATACACGACGCGCGTCACGCCCCGCAGGCCCAGGTCCCGATACGCCTCACCGAAACGGACGAACAGCGACGAAACATTTAGTGCGCCGCGACCAGCCCTCGTTTCCTCGTTCCATAGCTGCAGCCAGGTTCTTTCGAGCGCCGCTACGTGCTTGCGGTCGCGCTCCGAGACGTGCGACTCGCCGGCGTCGAGTCGGCGACCGCGTGCGCGGCCCACACCGTGTTCTACGCGCACTCGAAACATGGATCCGTGGCGCCCCGTCGCGCCGCCGCGCGTCCGACCAGAAACCTCCATCGTGCCCAGGCGGACCGATGGCGCGACTTCGCTCAGCTTTGGAACCAGCTCTGTCACCAGCGCCGAGCCTAAGACCAAGAAGAACCAGCGCATCCATCGCATGGTACAGGTAATCTCTGATTAGCTAGGAAAGTAGCACCCGAAGGAGAGAGCGAGAATAAGCTGCTGTTTATTATTTATTGTCTCAGCCCTTTCGACACGCGCTCCTTATGTGCAGGTGATATAGAGGTTGCTGCCACGAGCGCTGGCTATGACTCGTATACCGAGGAATTACTCGGGGTGGTGAAACGTACTGTTCTACTCGTCAGGCTCGCTCTCTAGAATGAAATCCAAGAGGTTGCATTTAGAAGTCTACGGCAGTAAAATCTGTTTCCGTCCACTTGGCCTTTCGTATCTCCCACTAGCCTGAGCTAAAGGAAGCAAGTAAAATCCTCCCTCAAGGGGAGGTTGAGCTCAGTTTCAATTAAAGATGCCAGAATGAATGTGGCTGCCGCCACGCGGAGGGACCCCCAGCAGACCCCGATTTTGGGGTAAACCATAGCCGCGTTTAAAGGACCGTTGTTCCGCCGAAACACCCCGATTCCTCGTCGATCTAGCCTCTTTTTATGAGTTTCTGCTAAAAGATCGTCGCGAGGTGCTCTGTGGCGCGGGACGCGCGGGGCGGGAGACGACGGCGAGCGCGGAGTCACCCGTCGCACGCGGCGACGGTCTTCGCGTTCTCGGCCTCGGACAGCACGACGAGGCGTCCGTCGACGGCGGCAAAGGCCGCCGACAGGCCCGTCCTGGGCTTGTCAGCGGGCGCCGGCGCGTCTCCCGCGTCGTCGAGCGCGACGCCCGTCTTCCGGACCATCCGAGCTTCGACGGCGCGGAGCGTCGGCTCGAGCTCAAACGTGCGGCGGGCCGGGTCGTCGTGGACGCGGGCGAGGTCGTGGCAGTAGACGAGGAGGCGGCCCTTCTTGAAGTTGATGCCGTTGATGGTCTGGTCGGCGCGGAGCGTCTCGATGACGTTGCCGTGCGGGCCCTTCGCGGCGACGAAGAGCTCGAACTCGTCCTGGTAGCCGCGCGCGGGCGTCGCGCACGCGAAGACGGTGCCCTCCTTGTCCTTGAGGTCCCGCGCGATGGACTCGCCGTCGTTGAAGCGCATGGTGCGCGTCCAGCCGTCGACGCCGCCGCCGTCGCGAGCGCGCGGAGCACGTCGATGCCATGCTTGAGGAGCGGCGGCGGCACGCCGGTCTCGAGGTCCTCGGTCCGCGGCCGCGGCGTGTCCCGCGCCGCCTCCTCGCTCCCGCCCGAAGCGGTCCTGGCCCGTCGCATAGCACGTCTGTTTTGGCCTTCGTGTCGGCACCTTGACGAGATGTTGACTTTCGGAGAGTCAGGTAGAGTCAGGTCCGGCTATCGACGCGGGGTCATTCCCACTTAAATGGCCACCGACACCCCGCCGACGGACGCCGGTGAGCGTCGTCGCTCGGTTGTCCGGTCGTCCCCGGAGGTACCGTTTTCGGGGTTTTATTCGCGCGCGAACGCGGCCGCGGAGGCCGCGACGACCAAGGGCGAGTTCCGCAAGCTCGGTGGCTCGTCCGCCGACTACACCCATGACCTCAAGCACAAGTTCATCACGGAGCTTTAGCGCTGAGCTTTAGGGGTTGTAAATGTGTTATGGTGTGGTTTATGGAGACCAGCCGTCCTCGCGAGCGGCCTGCGCGCCGCTCCTGCGCGCCTCGACGGTAGGCCGTCTTCTCTTGTGGAATTTGCAACTGGGAGTTTCTCCGGTTCTAGGCTTGCCGCAGACTTCTCCAACAGGCCCGCAGTGCTGTAAGACGCGTTTTTTTCGTCCACCCCTCTGCGATTTTCAACGGCCCTTCGAAGTTGCCAATGGCTACCATACCCCATAATATATAATCGCCTTGAATTAGATATATCGTCCGAAACTTTCACGGGCGATTAGTTTCGGGATGGTCGTCGGTGATACTCTGCAGGTGGAGAAGCGTCGATGTGTGTCCACCTGCAACCGTGTCTAATACGATCGACGCAGTTACGAAGCATGCCCCCGAAGCCCCCGAAGCCCCCGGAGCATGCCCATTTGCCGCGCCCCTGCAAGCCGGTGGGCGACTTTCGCATCGCAAAGAAGCGGGGTCGCGAAAAACGCGCCATCTATACCAAAATGAAATTATCAACATTACAACAGTACACTAACCATCACAATTTACAAGTTGATGGTAAACTAAGGAAACATTACATAGAAACTATAAAGTGTTTTATGAAAGAAAATAAAATTAGGAATAAAAAACTCGTGTGATCTGGTCCAGGGGAGTGTTCGGGACCTTGCTCGATTGAGCGTTGGGTCTCCCTGTCCCACACCAGGACTCCTTCGCTCTCAAGCGCCGCCCGAATGCTTTGGCAAACTCTCGCAGCGGTGGCCGTGGCCGTGGCGCTCCCCGACAGCGCGCTCGAGTCCCATGGGTGCGCTCTGCAGATAAACGACGTCTTCGAAGCCGCTTCTATGCGCGTGGAGTGGCCGGGCGACGCGTCGGACGAAGCGGTCGCAGACGCGGCGGCTGCTGTCGTCGACGAGCTGCCGTTGAACGCGCGGCCGGCGGAACTCGAGGACGAGATCCGCGCGGCGATGTGGCGCACGCGCGAGGACGGGTGCGGGGCGTCGGTGGCGGGCTGCGTGTTCTCGGACGAGGGCGGGTGCGGCCGCGTGCGTTCGAAGCTCGACGACGCGCGGCCGTACGCGGCGACGAACCTTTCGCGCGGCCTCGCGCTGGCCTGCGCGAACTGCGACGCCGCGTGTGGCGGCGGCGTGAGCTGCGCAGTCGTGGACGTCGACGCGGCGGCGCGCGCGACGGCGACGCGGCCCGCGGAGACGGTGGCGGGCGACGTGCGGCCAGAGTCGACCGGACGGCTCGAGATCGACAACGTCGTCGTGACGGCCCGATGGACGGAGATCGGTCGAGACCTCGTGGTCTTCGCGTCCGTCTACGGCGGTCGCACCGTGTCGAAGCGCGTCTCCTGGGCGTCGCGCGACCGTCGCTTCGGAGCCGCGCTCCTGGCCGCCTCGTACGCGAGAAGCGCGGACGTCGGCGCGCGCTGCGGCGTCGACGACGCGTCCGCGTCCGCGTCCGCGTCCGCGTCCGCGTCCGCGTCCGCGTCCGCGTCCGCGTCCGCGTCCGCGTCCGCGTCCGCGTCCGCGTCCGCGTCCGCGTCCGCGCGTCGTCCCGAAGCCGACGAGGGGTGCGCCGTCCTGTACGTCGGTGTGCTTCGGGTGCGGGACGCGACGCATCTGCGCGACCTCCGGGCGCGCGCGGCGGGCTGCGAAACGTTCGCGGTCGCGTACCGGAACGACGCTCGCGTCGCGCGGGCGCTCGCGGGGCCGCGCGTCGCGTACTCGGACGACGCTGTCGCGGCGGTGCCCGACGGCGCGCACGCCGAGGCGCAGCTCGCGCTCGCCGTCGAGGCCTTCGGCGACCGCTTGCGGCCCAAGGCCTCGGTCGTCGTCGCGCGCACGGACGTCCTCTGGGCCGACCCGACCTTCCTCCTGTCGTCCTTGCGGCCGTCCCGCGACGGCGTCCACGCCCGCTACGATCTGTACCACTACGCGCGGGGCGCCACCTTCGTGCGCGTCTTCGCGACGGCCTTGGCCTTCGCGCGCCGGAAGACGGGCACGCGCGGCGTCCTGCCGTTCGAAGCCGCCGTCGCGCTCGCGTCGGACTTTTCGACGGTGCGCTGGTGGTGGCTCTCGCTGCCCGCGGCCGCCTTCGAGCGCACGCCCTCGACCGTCGCCGAGCTCAAGGCCGCGCTCGCGGCCCGGTCCGACGTCGTCGACGCGACGCGCGCCGGCGCGCCCGCCGTCGCGGACACGTACGACGCCCACGCCAGCTACTGGGGCAAGTCCTGTCCGGAGGGCGCGTGCCGGAACGAGGCCTGGCTCCCGCACCTCGTCCTCGGCGCGGGCGCACCAGTCTGCGCGGCAGCCGACGCGGGCGCGTCCCGCCTCGCCGCCAACCGCCACGCGTTCAACTTCGGCGCCGACGACGACGCGAGGCCGAGCGACGTCGAGACGCCGCCCCCAAGGGCCGCCGACGCGGCACGACGCAGCGACTTATAAGGGCATCGCCAGGGGACCGCCGGGGCTAGGCGCTCCAGAAGGTGAGCCCGACGGAGAGCAGGAGGGTCGTGAGGACGGAGACGACGGTCGAGAACGTCACGACGGTCCCGGAGATGCGCATGGAATTTTTTTTTAAAAAAGCTTAAGCTTAATGTAGAAAAACCTAATCCTAGTTTCGTAATAAAGTCATTGTTGTCGAGCTACGAATCATCGTAAATGAGCTAAGCTTCAACCCGTTTAAACCCGTGGGGGCAGCCATCGCTGGGCAGCGATGGAGCTCTTCACGCGCCTCCGGGACTCCTTCTCCTCGGCGATGTCGGGAGCGAGCTCGGGCACGGAGGACGCCGGCGACGGCGCCTACAACGCGGACCGGGACGAGCACCCGCAGCGCGCGCGCGGCGAGGCGGGGTCGCGCCCCGAGGACGGCGCGCGCAAGAAGGGCAAGAAGGCGACGCCCCCTTCTTCTCCGGTGCGCCGCATGAGCCTCGACCACGCGTCGGACTCCGACGAGATGCACGACGCCGTCGACACGGAGGCGCGGATGCGCGTCGCGTGCCAGGCGTGCACCTTCCTGAACGAGCCCGGCGCGGACATCTGCGAGGTCTGCAACGAGCCGCTGAAGGAGGGCACGCCGCAGGGCACGCCGCAGGACATCATGCCGACGCAGCCGCCCCCCGAGGACTGGTCCAATTCCCCCACGCGCGCGCGCGACGACGACGACGACGACGACGACGACGCCGCCGCCGCCGCCGCCGCCGCCGCCGCCGCCGCCGCCGTCGTCGCCAGTAGGTCAGTCCACGTAACTCTCGCAGCTGCCCCTGCGAGCATTGCGCAGCACACAAAATCCGTATAGCTATTTTCTTTTTACCTTCTGCTCAGCGTGCTCGAAGCGGGATATGTTAATACGAAAGGCCACGTGGACGGAAACTATGAGTCTATTGAACGCAGATTCTGGGTGTATTTAGTTTGATTTATTTATTTGTTTACTTCCGGGCGGCAGCAGTTGCGATGTCGCAGCCGTCTGAAGTGAGCTCCATTACGGCGACGCAGCACGACGACGGACGCGCGTCCAAGTTTGGGACGACGACAAGAGGCAGCCGCGCCGGCGCCGAGACCGGACAAGGTTGGAATCGCTGCGGTAATCTTCGATCGAGGGCACGCTCCTGGACGACGAGCTCCCGCGCGGCCCGCTCGAGGCGCTAGGCGTCGACGACCTCACCTGGAGCGTCGATCATCGGCGCGCGGCCCAACGCGCGGTCCGTGGCGATCCTCGAGGCGCTCAGCGTCCGAGACGTGGACGAGTATGCGGCGCGGCTCCAGGATATTCTCGGCGCGCGCGCTCGTCGACGCCGCGCTCGTCCTTCGAGAAGACGATGGCGCGCCTTGTCCGCGACGTCGAACACGGGAAGCCGTTCCTCAAGGCGGCGGAGAAGTTGGGCGTGGACCCGCGGCGCTAGGCTCTCTGAGAGAGAGAGAGAGCGCAAGAAAGCGTAGTTTAAACTTCAAGTGCCCGTTTTCTTAAGGGCTGGCCTAGCTAAATCCCCTTACAAGGCCTGTGGTATTCTGCCAGCGCGCGTTATACAGTTCGCGAACCACACAGTCGGTGCGACGCTGCTGTTGACTCAGGCTGCATAAGGGGACTAAGAATGACAAGCTTGCGAGCGCGTAAATCTGCTCAAGTTGAAGCGGCGTTTAGCATATCCCGCCGGCGGGATATGATAGAGACTGACATCCCACTGAGAGGAATGAAGGGAGGATGGTCAGTAAGCTTGACTCGGACTCGGAGGTTGAGTGAAGAGAAATTCTGCCCTGCTCCCTATTCTCGCGACGTCACACTATGGAGATGACACTGCACTCTCCCTTATCGTGGGCTTCAACGTTCGTAGTTCACTGGGCAATGCCCGACCAGTAACATGACTCAAAATAAAGCTCAAACACACCAGCCGAGCCCGAGACTGGAAAGACGCTCGGAAGCCAGCTGCTCTTTCGCCTCTGTGACTTCCCGCAGGAAATCTTCCTCGCTAACAGTAGATTTCGACGCTGACGATGGAATTCCTGGGTTGGCTTCGCCCATCGAGGGCGCCCGTATTGGCCCCAGCTTGTCGATCTCCGACGGTTTGACGTTCATCGCGAATGCGACGTGGTCGATGATGATACGGAACGCAGCCGAGGGATTCTTCAGCGCCTCATCGTAGTTTATGTCGATTGCGCCCCAGAGTTTCCATCGTCGGTACGCTGTCGCCCACGTTCTAACGGCATTCGCGAAATTGGCCGCTCGCGCGGGCATCCACCCGGCCCCAGCCGCTGATCGCAATTCGTCGTCGAGACATCGGTGACTGGTGAAAGCGATGGCGCGCTGGCAAAGCTTCATGGGCTCTTCGGTGAATTCATGCGTCTTGAACAGCACGGTTGAGTTTCGCGTCAAGCGACTCAGAGAATTCGCTTCGCTTTTGTACCAGAGCTCGGCGTCTCTGGAATCCATGCTAACGTGCTTCGGGTAGTCCCAATAAGACACGTGCGCGACCTCCAGGTGCAATTTTGTCAACGCAGCTTTCACGAGCTTTTGTTCCCACGTGCTACCAGCCCGTGGCATGCCCGCCAATATCACCACCAGCTGACACCCGCCATGCGGCGGCTCTGATACTAGAGCACGCGCGCGCGAGGCAAGCAGCAGGACCAGAAGTGACAGAGGCAACGAGCACGATGGTAGAAATCTCTTGCCCGGCCGCAGTCGCACGCTCGAGAACATGTTCGAATAAACCCCGCCCGCGGGAGGGAATCACCGCATAGTAGGATAGCAATCTAGGGATCCCTACAAGCGAGATTCAGCATGAAAGTACCCGCGCTGCCGCGCTGTCCGCCGCGTCGGGCGTGCCCCGGGGCCACGGGGGGTTGGTTCTGAGGGCCGAGGGGGGTCTTTGGCGGCTCCCCGAAGATCCAAACTATGTCAAACGGAGTCGATGGCCGCGTGTAAAGGTCGTTTTACGGGGACGGCTATGGTGGGCTCGGCTTCGAAACACCAAAATCTCTCCTTCGTGCGGGTTCTGGACGCGACCGAGCTAGTCCTGGCGGTCGTAGAGGTCCGTGTGGACGCTCGAGGCCTCGGCGAGGTCGCTCACGTCGTGGGAGCTCCTCGCGGGCCGTCCGAACGTCTGCGCCGACCGAGTCGTCCGGGTCCCGTCGGCAAATAGGCGGCTGGACAGCGCCTCTCGGTCAGAAGCTGCGCGGCGTGCCGCGCGTTCGGCGGCACACCCGAATGCGATCGTGTACCGCGCGCTGGTCGAGGGCTTCTTCGCGTCAGTCGCCGGGAAATCGTCTCGCGCACTGAGAAAGTCGCGCGCGCGTGCGCGTAGAGTTGACAGAGCGCTGGAGCGTCGGGAGGCGCCCCTCCAATGGCCGCGGCGGCCGCGTGTCGCCGTATTTCAGCACGCTGCCGCGCGATCGGCGGGTGATGGAGGCGTGCTAAAGCGCAGCCGGGTCGTTTTGGTGCCGCACGTCGGCTCGTCACTTGCGACGACCGCGATGGGCCTCGCGCTTCGGCTCCTGTTACTGGCTCCCTTTGCCTGCGGGACGCTCCGGGAGCCGTGGTGGAAGGAAAAGGTGGAGGACGCGCGGCGGTGCACGTCCCAGGGGCGGGAGGTGGCGTGCCTGGACGTCTCGACGTGCGCGCGGGGCGCGGCGAACAAGGTCGCGATCGCGTCGGTCTTCGACGCGCACGTCGCGATCGAGTCGACTTGCGGCGCGACCAACCGGACGCGCTGCGACAACGAGACAGCCGTCGACCACCGCCTCAAGATCGCCGCCCTCGGGCGGCGCGCGGGCGTCGACGTAATCCTCGTCGTGCCGCGCCGCGACCTCCAGCGCGAGCCCATCGACGCCGGCGTCGCGCGGCGCCTCGCGGAGGGCGGCGTGATCGTGCGCCACGCGGACTGGGTTGCGCCGCCAAATCTCAGCCCCGGCGTCCCCCTGGAGAGCGGCGGGTGCTGCGGCGCCCGCGAGTTCATGAAGCTCCACGCCTTCGGCTTCGCCGACTACGACGCCGTCGCCGTCGTCGACAACGACTTCGACGTCGACGACGTCGAAAGCCTCCGGCCCATCTTCGACTGCGCGGCGGCGGGCCACGTGATCACGACGCGGAGCGCCCACAGCGCGATGAACGGCGCCTTCACAGTCGTCCAGCCGAGCGCTGCCCTCCGGGACGCGCTCCTCGCGGCGCTCTCCACGGCGACCGCGCGGCGCCCGGCGCCCGGTCCCCTCCCGCCCGCCTCCGGTCCGAGAGAACCCCGCGCGACGGACGCCTCCGGCAGGTATCCCAAGAGACGGGCTGGAACGGCGCGGGCTGGGGCCCCTTCCACCTCAAGTTCGACGCGCGTATGCAGGCGCGCGCGCCGCGTCCGCGCGCGCCGCCCGACGTCGCGGAACCCCCCGGCGTCGTAGGGCTTCATCTACTGGTTCTTCTACCAGAACTTCGACGACCCGCGCTGGACGCCCGTCCAGGTCGACCCCTGCGTCTGAAACGTCCAGAGCCACCTCGCGCAGATGTGCAAGGCCGAGATCTGCGCCTCCGCCTCCGTCGCTGCCGGCCACATCGGCCTCTTGGACCAGGCTCGCCGGGCTTTGGACTGCGACAAGGGGGGCGCCGCCAAGGCGGCGCCGACGATGCTCTACTGGTTGCACATTCCTAAGTGCGGCTCGACCTTCGCGAACACCGTCGTCCACGCGCTCTGCGACGGCGTGCCCGCGAACGCGTCCGAGGCCAATTTCCTGGGCAAGACGCCGGATTTCATCGAGGGCCGCAGCTGCCCGCGCCTCGCGGTGCCCGTGCGCGCCGGCTGGGGCCGCCACGACGACCTCTCGGCGTGGCTGCTCGCCGAGGTCGGCGGCGCGGACCGCGTCGTCGCGCTTCTGCGCGAGCCGCAAGCGCGCGCTGAGGCCGCGTGGAACCACGTGAACATCCACGGCGACCGCAACCCCAAGGGCCCGCCGGCGGACAACGCGCGCCAGTTCGCCGAGGCCACGGCCGGGTGCATGGCGCGCACGCTCGCGGGGCGGGGCACGTGCTCCAAGGCCGGGCGCGGCGACGAGAAGACGCGCGACGCCGCGATCGCGCGGCTCCGGGACCTCGCGTTCGTCGGCGTCGTCGAGCGCTGGGCCGAGTCCATCTGCCTCTTCCATCTCCAGTTCGGCGCGCCCTGCCTCGCCGTGGAGTTCGAGCACCTCCGGTCCCAGCCGCACAACCGCACGGTGCCGCGCGCGGCGCGCAACGTCGACGACGACGTCTACGCCGAGGCGCGCCGCCTCTTCGCCGCGGCTCTGGACCGCCCGAGCGGTGCGCGGCGCTCTGCCCGGCCGAGTTCGTGACGTAACTACGAGGCCTACTACGGAGGAATTGTTTCGCACTGCGGAAGCAGTCTCAACATAGTCGAATCACAGCTAACACAGATTCTTCGTTTATGTTAACTGGCCGCAAGTGCGCTTTCCTAGCTATTTGTATTGAGTGTGTTTCACTGGGTACTGTATTTCCAAGGCCGAAAACAACCATAGGGCTACTATAGTTTTGCCCCCCCCTATACCATACCCCTTTTGTTGCCCTATTTATTTTGTTCACTTCGACCCAACGAGCGTGAAGCCGAGGCCCGGCGGTAGCGCTTAGTAAGGCTAAAATCAACACCGATTGGTCTAAACTTCATCAATCCTGGTCCAAAGGTCAGCGTCGGACGTGCTCTCGGTCTGGGCCGTCGTCTCTGGCGCCATGCCGCTGCCAGAGCGACGCCGGTGCATGCGACCAGCGCTCGGTGGGGCGAGCAACGAGCTCCATGCTGCGCACTTCAAGGTGCAGCACAACATGCCGCTGCAAGCGTTCGCTGGCTGCCCGTTTGGATTTGGTTCCAAAGCAGCCCCGCGACACTGTGAGTCGTTGAGATGTGGCAGGCGCCGCTGGCGGTCGTGGATGACGCTCCTAACACGTCCTGGAGTCGGCCTCAACTCCGCAAGGCGCTCAAACTCCGGGGACTGCCTTCGGCCAACGCCCCAAAGGATGAGATGCTCGCGCGGTTCGCTGCTCCTCCTGGACCTGCTGCGGTCGATGCGCGCTCCCGGCCACCGCTCGCCTCCTGGAACTCCGTCGCGCCGACGCCCTTGCACGTGCTCCACGCGGCGGGCGGGCAGGCGGTCGCGCCGACGCCGCCCGCTCAGACCTTCGCGGCGGGGCCGACGCAGTCGATCATGTCGCCGGTGATCCCCGCGCAGTACACGGTCACGCCGCCGGGCCAGATGGGCGTCCCGATGGCCGTCTGCGCGTGGCCGACGCAGCTCATGATGTCCGGCGCGCTGCCGCCGACGACGCCCAGGGCCGCGGCTCCTACGGCTCCTACGGCGCATCCCTTGGCGGCCGGGACGCGTCCCGCGGCGACGTCGACGACTCCTGCGGCTCCTAGGGGTCCAACGGCGACTACTACGCCAGCTGCCACGGCAACTCCTCCGGCTCCTACTGCGCCTACGACTACGGCTCCTACGGCATCTCCTCCGTGTCCTACGGCGCAGCCCCTGGCGGCCGCGGCGCGGCCCGCGACGGCGACTCCAACGGCGACTCATACGGCCCCGCTGGCGACTCCTACGACGTCGCCCAAGGCCCTGGGTCAGGCGGGCATGCGCGTGTTCACGATGCTGCATGCCGAGCTCGACGACGAGTCCAACATCGAGGTACTGCGGGCGACGGCCAAGCAGATGCTGCGGTCGGGCAAGCTCCTCTACAAGAAGCACGTGAAGCGGTCCAAGCGCGAGGAGAACGCGCGGCGCCGCATGAAGCAGAGCGGCTTGTCGCCCAAGGACGCGACGGCCCACGAGATCAAGACGCTCGTCGCGTTCATGGACGACGCCGTCGACTCCAAGGACGTGTCCGAGGCGGCGAAGAAGTCCCTGGGCCGCGGCAAGAAGCAGCGGATGGAGAAGCTCTTTTCGCTCGCCCGCCGCCTCTACGCGGGCAGGCTGTGGAAGAAGATCGAGACCGACGTGCTGAAGCGGCGAGCTCTCAACGCGCGCAAGGGCGCCAAGCTCGTCGACGACAGCAAGCTCAACTACTCGGCCTTCACGGCGATGCGCAAGGAGCTCGGCGAGCACGGCACGAAGGAGAAGCGGGTCACGGGCCAGACGGTGATCCCGTCGGCGTCGAGCGTGCAGCGCGTCAACGCGGACCTCGACGCCTACGTCGCCCAGAAGGGCCTCATGTGCGCGGGCGAGGGCGAGATGTGGCACGCCGACCACGGCAAGATCATGCCCAGCACCTTCGACATCTACGGCTACCAGGCCGCGTACGACGCGTCCCCCAACTCCGGCGCGTGGCGACGGCCTGGCTCAGACCCGGACGCGCCGATCCCCATGATGATCGGCTGCGCCGCCGACGAGCTGCCGTGCGAAACTGGCGTCGGCGGGACCGGTCTGATGGCCATGGCGATCCACCACTGCGATCCACGCCTGAGCAAAAACGTCCGCGAGTCGCCGCAGATGGACGAGCACGTCCAGCCCGTCGTGCTCTACCCCACGAAGCAGAGGAAGCGCAAGCTCGACGAGAAGGCCCGCGCCGCGACGGCCTACGCCACGGCGTGCTCCGAGGGCGTCGACGACGACGCGTCCGACGACGACGACGCGGCGGAGCACGACGACGACTTCGAGGGCATGTACCAGGCCGAGCCCAACGAGGAGGGCGACGCCTGCACGGTCCTGGCGGCGGGCAAGCTCAAGACCAAGCGCGACGAGGTCGGCAAGAACCTGGGGCCCATGGTCGAGACGCTGCTCGCGGAAGAGGAGCGGCGGAAGGACTCGAGCATGCCCATCTGCTGCTGCTTCACGCTGGACAAGGTGGGCCAGTACGAGTTCGGCCCGTTCCGCTGCGCGACGGTGGGCTACCATCTCTGCAACTTCTGCCCCTGCGCGCGGTCCATGGCCGGCCACGGGCAGCCCGGCGGCTGCCGACGGTGTCGCGAGGCCGGAACCGAGGCGACCTGCACGCACTGGGACATGGCGACGCCCGCGACGAAGCAGTACTTCGAGGACCGCGAGAAGGCCTTGGCGGAGCGCGTGGGCACGTTGCCGGACCAGGTCTTGCCGTTCTGGCGGAACAAGGCCGAGGCGAAGGAGATCGTGCGGAAGCTCGAGATCAAGCTCAGGAGCGACGCGAAGCTCGAGACCATCGAGTCGGCGATCCGCGCCAAGTGCGACTGCCTCACGGTGCGTGGCGCCGACGTGCCGTCGAACAAGCGCCACGTGAACCGCGCGCCGGACAAGGACGTGCTCCGAGACGCGCGTCGATGGGCGAAGGCGTCGGGCCGGGAGGAGCCGCCGAAGCCTACGACGCCCGAGGCCTGGAAGCAGCTCCGTGACGCCCACCGTGTGCTCCTCGGCGACGCGGAGCGCCTGCTACACGTGCGCCAGGTCCTGAAATTCTGGGAGCTCCTGAGCCCGCACGACCGCGGTCGACTCGTCTCGCGTGACGGGCACCTCCTCGACGTGACGAAGATCGTCGATTGCGCGCTGCATCTGACGCTCCGAGTGGTCATCCACACCCTTTCACTTCTTTACAAGATGCCTCTCCACGCTCAGAGTGGCCTTCTGCCTGCTGAAATTGGGTCCAGGCTCGACCGCGCGACCGCGGCCATCCAGACGGGGCTCGATTCGGCGTCCTTCGCCCACCGCAAGGCAAAGGGGTCCGACGCGGCGGCGTGGAAGGCCGGCACGACGAAGCTCCGGGTCTTCAGTATGCCGGCGAAGCGCGCTAAAAAGATCGTAAGAACATCCTTAATATGCAACTCAAATCGCCAAATCATCACCGTCAAGCACGCCAACAGCGCCGGCGGCGAGACGACGCGCACCGTGGACGTCGGCGACGGCACGCCGACGATCAATGTGTTGCTGCTCGAGCGTGTCGCGGAGGAGCTTCTTCCGGACGACGCGCGACTCCCGAAGGTCAAACTCTTCCTCCAGGAGCTCATCTTCGTGCTCCACATCGTCAACACCAAGTCCTGGGAGACGGACCCGAGCATGCCCGCGACCTTCCAGGGCCACGCCGACGCCATGGGCAAGCTCATGGTCGAGATCTGGGGGCCCGAGAGCATCACGCCCTACTTCCACGACATCATCGCGGGGCACCTGCGCGACATGATGGAGCTCTACGGGCCCCTCTACCGCCACCAGAACGAGGGCCAGGAGCGGTTCAACGGCCGCCTGACGGGCCGCAAGAAGCGCCACTCGCAGAACGGCGGCGCGTGCAACCGCGGCGCCGAGCTCCGCGCGTCGCGCGGTGCGACGGTCGGCAAGTGCGACTCGATCGGGACCTGGGCCGGCCGCTTCGCGCTCCGGAGCTCCGGCCGCGCCGACAGCGTCCTCGACGCGGCCACGGAGCGCCGGCGAGAGGAGCGCCGCGACGCCGCCGCCGCGCGCGGGGCCCGCCGCCGCGTCGCGCTCGCGGCCCAACGCGCCGCGCGTTCCGAGGTCCATCGCGCGAACCGCCGCGACTCCGACTCCGACTCCGAGTCCGACGACGAGGACTTCGACGCCGAGCTCGACGACAGCAGCGACGACTTCGAGTCGGAGCCGGAGGACTCCGACTCGTCCGAGGAGGAGGACGACTCCGACTCCGGCATACCCGCGCTCTAGGCGAGCGCGACGCGAGTAATCGCGGATGTCTTAAACGAACGCGCGCGAGAGTGATCTCCCGCCGAGGTCGGCGACGGACATGGTCCGCCAGTAGACGCTGACGGTGAGGTGCCCGCCGCTGCCGTCGCACGTGCTCACGTACCGGAGGCGTAGCCCCGGCGACTTCGGCGCGCGCTCGTAGCGGACGGCCCGCAGGCGCAGCTGCTTCGAGAACGAGTGGCGGAACCTCGGGATCTCCGCCCAGTTGTACCACGACGTGTCGTCGGAGTCGCGGTCCTCGGGCGGCGGCGGCTGCACGCGGACCGTAAAAACCAGATTCTGCTTCTCCTCCTCGTCGTAGCGGATGTCGTCGACCTGCCAGACCGCGCCGTCGTCGTCGAAGAACTTGCCCACCCACTCGAGCTGCGTCTTGTTCGGCTTCGGGCAGCCGGGCGGCCGCGTGACCGCGTCGTCCTTCGCGTCGGCCGTCTCGGGCTCCGTAGGCTCCTCCAGGGGCGTCGACCCGTCGAAGACATCGTGCCCGACGACGGTATTGAGCGTCCAGGCCACGCACTCGTCCGCGTCGTCGGCCCGTTCGGGATCCTCGAATCCGACCTCCGTCGACTCGCTTCCGTCGAGCAGGCTCGCCTTCACGCCCACGTTCCAGAGCGAGCCCAGGGCTCCGGTCACGTCCTCGAGCTGCGCGTCGCTCGTCAGGTTGATCGTCTGGATCGTCGTAGAGGCGCCGCGCCGGACGTTCATGACGTCGTCGGGACGGAGAGACCACTTTTTGCTCTCTCCGCTCGACTCCACGCAGCGCGTGAGGGCCGCGCCGCCGTCGTCCGCGCAGCCGACGAGGCGCTTGATGATGTCCCAGTCCATGACGTCGATGGCGAGCTTCTTGGTCGCGTAGCCGATGCCCGTCTTGTCCGCGGCGACCGAGCTCACGGCGTCCCCGGACAGGAGCGCGTAGACCTGCGACCGCAGACAGAACCGCCACCGCAAAACCTTCGACGTGCGCGAGAGCAGCAGCGTCGGCCGGCCCATGAGCCGGCCGTGCTCGCCGTCCTCGGGCCTCGCGGCCCATTTGCCCGCGGGCACGGTCCTCCCGGAGACGCGGTCGATGACGTAGACGTCCTTCAGGCCGTTGAGCGGCACGCCGATGTGCTCCGTGGCGTGGGCGACGACGATGATGTCCTCGATGTCCGCCGTGGGCAGCCAGACGGTCTTGTTGCCCAGGTTCAGCTTCGCGGGCGCCGGCGCCCCATCCGTCGGCGTCGCGGTCCGCGGAGCCGGCTCGTACTTGCGCACGAGGATGTAGTCCTCGTTGCGCCTATTTATGGGCAACAAAAGGGGTATGGTATAGGGGGGGGGCAAAACTATAGGTAAATACGAAGGGGGATATTTAAGGGGGGGAGTAAAAACCAACAAGAAAGTAAGTAATGGAGCAGGAGTTAATTTAATTTAAGTAGGGGTGAATTTTAATTTTCAGGGGAGGGAGGAGTGCTGCTAATTTTCACTGCTGCACATCATAGCATACCCGAATGGTATTTCAATCGGCGGAGCATCGTTGGAGAAGTCCGCTGGGATGCATTGGTCCCCTTCTTTCTTACAATATTCAACTTTATGTGATCCCCGAGACACGCATAAATTCGTCCCTGCTTCTGTGACCGGGATGACGATAAACCCAATTTCTTCTTCCTTACCTTTTTTGGCCTCATGGTCTGTATGCATTATCTGCTGGTCAACATTCTCCTCCGTAGCCAATACGACCTCTCCCATCGTACCTGTACCTGTGATGTTGCTTAAATTTGCATGTGTAGAAAGCTTAAGTTTAAGTTTGGCGTTCATCCATCGCCCACTTCGTTTTGCCTGCGCGGTCGTGTCCGTTCCGAAGTAAGTCGTCCATCCATTTCTCCTCTTCTTTTCCGCGAACCCCTCCTTGACCTCTGGTGCTACTGCCAAGGGACCTATTTGACTGATGTACAGTTTCAGGCAAAAGAGGAAAAACGCCGACTAAACGAGACACCGCACAATGGCCCAGCAGGAAAGCAGGCGGCGGATCCAGGTCTCCTGCATGATGCAGTGACCAAGCGAATCACAAAGTATGGTTGTGAATCACAATGTTGTTCCATCATTTTCAAGTATGACTCAAAAGCACGGGATTGGAAGTGCTCACAATGCACTGACCAGCAATGCAGACGTACCGATCTCAAGAGGACGAAACAGAAAGGCTCCATTGCGTACAAGAATATCGACCTGTTCCCAGTGAATAGCCCCCCCCTTTTTTTCAAAAAAGTTTATGACCATTTCTTCCATAGGTTGTAGCACACCTCGGCCATCAGATAAACACAAAAACTTTCTCGTCAGCAGTTCTAAGGGAGCACCTGCAACCGAAAGTCAATCGGACTTTATGTGACTCGTGGTTAGGGAGGTTCAAGCAGGACTATGTAGCATGGATAGTAGGTGCACCACCTGAGGAGATGCTGCACTTACTACCCTGCCTTGTGGCGGCGTTCAAGCAATTGGGTTGGCATTGCGAACTTGTAATTAAAACGCCAGAGGAATTCAAAAGTGAGTATATAAAGATATGTAAATCGTCTTGGGCTGAAAGACAAAAATATGCGCGGAAACAAGCCGAAGGTGGAGGGAAGCCAGTCGACGGTTTCATAGCAAAGGCTTTCAACGAAACAGAGATGATTCAGCTCGACCCAGAGAGCAAGATTGTTTGGGGCTGGACTCTCGCTCCACCCGGAATTTCCGAGACTTATGATCAACATTTGTTCAAGGTCACCGCTAGTGATTTTGCCCATTGTCACAGAGTGGCAGGTTGCCAACACCCTGGCGTTTTAGGGACGAGAATCGCAGCGGATCAAAACAATTGCATAGTGGATATATGTCATGCGAGGTGTCTATCAAATGAGAGTAAGGACACATGGGTCCTTTTGAACAATGGTACCAAAATGGCCATACCGGGCTACGAAAGCTTCGTTGACAAGTTCGACGCGCCGACAGTCGACATATCTGATGCCTCCAAGGGAGGAGACGCGGCCCACGGATACCAATTTGGTGGTGTCACTCATTTTCTTGATTTCAAGCACAGGTCAGAGGCCCTTGGAAGAGGGCCACATGGCGCTAAATGTGCGAAACTGTACGCCAAAGCATATCACGCAACAACGACATCTGATTTGGAACATGCGATAGACGCCATCAATGATGATGCGCAAGCAAAGCAGCGGATTTTTGGACAGGGATGGTCTGCAGAAAACCAATTCCCTTTAAGGGCAGAGCTAGGTCGTTTGAAGACATCGTCATGTGTGGAAAGTGCAAACCATAGGGATATGCCGTTTCGTTCATGCCATTTTGCATACAGCCTATTCCAGGCGGCACGATCAATCCAGGAGCACCACGAGCGCAGGAGCAAAGAAGCGCATGACTGGCAGCAGCATTTCCCCCCGAAAGTAGCAGCGCTAGTCAGGGAGGAGGAAACGGCAGCAGCACACATACAAGAGAGGCATGTGACACTCACGTATGCGAATGGTAAAGTGGTGGGTGCGACAGTGAAAGACGCAACTTTCGGTGATGCCCATGTGGTCTTCGATCGTTTGAAACACAGGAATCCAGGCATGGCCTGCGACTGCTCGTTTGGAACAGAAAAAGGAGTCCCATGTAGGCATGCTTATGTCGCGACCAAAAAAAATGGGCAATATCTCTATAATTTGACAGATAGAAAGTACACAACGCGGGCATGGAAAGACGTGTACTGTACGGAAGAGGCAGACGGAACCCTTGTCGTCGAATCTCTACGTGTTCCGAACATGCATGATGTGAAACGCCATATAGACTTGAAAGATACCAAACTCTGCATGCCCCCCGCCTACAGGCCCCGTGCCGGGCGCCCAAGCGTCAAAAGAAAAGAGAGGACGAAGAAGGCCCAGGGAAACGGAAAGGAAAAAAAGGGGCATTATTGCCATTGCTGCTTCAGATTCGTCACTGACCACACTAAAAGGAATTGTCCTGAGAGGGATGCTTTGGAACTGGTGGATAATTTGGAGCCGATGTTGGCAGAAAAAAGCGACAAGGCCCCAGCCGAAAATGGCGATGCGCCATTACCCGAGGATATGGCATGGCAAGCGAATGGATCGGTGCCGGATGAATTTAGAGATTATGCTCCTTCTTGAACTGCACAAAATGACCTGTGCAGGTGATCTGCCACCTCACCTTTTAGAGATTTTTTTCGCGGGGGTAGTCTAATAATGATATTTTGCACGCTTTGCTGGTCGTGCTAAAGGAGGGTTGCTTCGGGCGAAAATTTCGAGGGAGGCAGCCCCTTTTGCAAAAAGAATGCTGGGATGCTGGGTTTGGCGTGTCTTTGAGGCAGCGTGACGTCCTGTCTGCCTCAACAGGCTGAGGAGGATGCAACCTTCCTCAGCAGGCTGAGGAGGATGATGATCACATTCAAGGGAGGAAGATGGTGGCTGTGCTCAGGAAGCTGAGGAGGATGATGATCACACTCAACCTTCCTCAACAGGCTGAGGAGAATGATGATCACACTCAAGGGGGAAGATGGTGGCTGTGCCAGTGCTCAGGAAGCTGAGGAGGGTGATCGAGGACGACGATGATCACACTCAAGGAGGAAGTTTGCTTTTGCAGCTTTCCTGTCTGCTGCTTTTGTTTCTGCTTTTCGCTCCGGGAGGATGGTGGTTTCTGCTGCTTTTCCTCTCTTCCCTTCTGCAGGCTGCTGCAAGCAAACGCGGCCGACGGGGATGAGAATGGCGGCGATGCTCAGCCACTTTCCCCTAAGGCCCCTGGCGGCTGCCCCCCTACCGACGTGACATCGACGTGTTACAAGGTAGGCCGCATCGCGTCGCGAGGGGCAGGGTCATAGGGGTAGAGCATCCGCGCACTGTACCACGAGTATGGGAGGACTTCGCCAAGCTCGTTGAACTTATCCCATTGGTCTGACATCCGACAGTAGTCTACCTCTATGTCTCCAAAGTCTGAGGCAGCAGACGACGTTCCAGCGCCACGAACGTTGCGAATGTAGACGGATGATAGCGGATACGCGGAGAAAGGAAGTCGCCAGAAACTACCATTGGCTGACAGGTCGAGCATGTGAGTCTGCCAGTTAAATGCTGCCTCGAAATGGAACCATTCCAACTGCCGAGCATCCGCCTGGAGAACGTGTGTTGACCTGCCACTCTGATACATCAGTGCACCATAGCGCCCTCCACGACGTGACTTTGCCTGTTCATCACATTCTACAAACAATCTGCATAAGAACGGAGGAGGCCCCTTTTTGTTCCAAGATTGGGGGTCAGCACGCGACGCTAGCTCAAACGAGGGCGCGCCGGCGTCGAGGTCGCCATAACGAAACAGTACCTTGAACCGCGTCACACAATTTCTGGAACCTGTTACCGGCCAAACCAGTCCACCATGGGTTATAGACACGAAGCAAGGCCCAGATCCCGATCGTCGTTTACGGATGTCCACAGGGGGAACACGACCGTGTCCATCCTGCTCCGCGTCGTCGCGCATCCAGTTCGCACGAAGCGGGCCTTCCCACCGCTGCCGAAATCGGACGGCATCGTAGCCGTTATCAGACAGCACTTCCATGAGGCGTCGCTCGAGTCCAGGTGTGGTCCGGGCAAGCATCACCAGCACACGCACGTGATCCGCCGCGAAACGCTGCGCCA
>NW_008705621.1:45657-47817 GCF_000186865.1 Aureococcus anophagefferens
CCGACTCCGAGTCCGACGACGAGGACTTCGACGCCGAGCTCGACGACAGCAGCGACGACTTCGAGTCGGAGCCGGAGGACTCCGACTCGTCCGAGGAGGAGGACGACTCCGACTCCGGCATACCCGCGCTCTAGGCGAGCGCGACGCGAGTAATCGCGGATGTCTGAAACGAACGCGCGCGAGAGTGATCTCCCGCCGAGGTCGGCGACGGACATGGTCCGCCAGTAGACGCTGACGGTGAGGTGCCCGCCGCTGCCGTCGCACGTGCTCACGTACCGGAGGCGTAGCCCCGGCGACTTCGGCGCGCGCTCGTAGCGGACGGCCCGCAGGCGCAGCTGCTTCGAGAACGAGTGGCGGAACCTCGGGATCTCCGCCCAGTTGTACCACGACGTGTCGTCGGAGTCGCGGTCCTCGGGCGGCGGCGGCTGCACGCGGACCGTAAAAACCAGATTCTGCTTCTCCTCCTCGTCGTAGCGGATGTCGTCGACCTGCCAGACCGCGCCGTCGTCGTCGAAGAACTTGCCCACCCACTCGAGCTGCGTCTTGTTCGGCTTCGGGCAGCCGGGCGGCCGCGTGACCGCGTCGTCCTTCGCGTCGGCCGTCTCGGGCTCCGTAGGCTCCTCCAGGGGCGTCGACCCGTCGAAGACATCGTGCCCGACGACGGTATTGAGCGTCCAGGCCACGCACTCGTCCGCGTCGTCGGCCCGTTCGGGATCCTCGAATCCGACCTCCGTCGACTCGCTTCCGTCGAGCAGGCTCGCCTTCACGCCCACGTTCCAGAGCGAGCCCAGGGCTCCGGTCACGTCCTCGAGCTGCGCGTCGCTCGTCAGGTTGATCGTCTGGATCGTCGTAGAGGCGCCGCGCCGGACGTTCATGACGTCGTCGGGACGGAGAGACCACTTTTTGCTCTCTCCGCTCGACTCCACGCAGCGCGTGAGGGCCGCGCCGCCGTCGTCCGCGCAGCCGACGAGGCGCTTGATGATGTCCCAGTCCATGACGTCGATGGCGAGCTTCTTGGTCGCGTAGCCGATGCCCGTCTTGTCCGCGGCGACCGAGCTCACGGCGTCCCCGGACAGGAGCGCGTAGACCTGCGACCGCAGACAGAACCGCCACCGCAAAACCTTCGACGTGCGCGAGAGCAGCAGCGTCGGCCGGCCCATGAGCCGGCCGTGCTCGCCGTCCTCGGGCCTCGCGGCCCATTTGCCCGCGGGCACGGTCCTCCCGGAGACGCGGTCGATGACGTAGACGTCCTTCAGGCCGTTGAGCGGCACGCCGATGTGCTCCGTGGCGTGGGCGACGACGATGATGTCCTCGATGTCCGCCGTGGGCAGCCAGACGGTCTTGTTGCCCAGGTTCAGCTTCGCGGGCGCCGGCGCCCCATCCGTCGGCGTCGCGGTCCGCGGAGCCGGCTCGTACTTGCGCACGAGGATGTAGTCCTCGTTGCGCCTATTTATGGGCAACAAAAGGGGTATGGTATAGGGGGGGGGCAAAACTATAGGTAAATACGAAGGGGGATATTTAAGGGGGGGAGTAAAAACCAACAAGAAAGTAAGTAATGGAGCAGGAGTTAATTTAATTTAAGTAGGGGTGAATTTTAATTTTCAGGGGAGGGAGGAGTGCTGCTAATTTTCACTGCTGCACATCATAGCATACCCGAATGGTATTTCAATCGGCGGAGCATCGTTGGAGAAGTCCGCTGGGATGCATTGGTCCCCTTCTTTCTTACAATATTCAACTTTATGTGATCCCCGAGACACGCATAAATTCGTCCCTGCTTCTGTGACCGGGATGACGATAAACCCAATTTCTTCTTCCTTACCTTTTTTGGCCTCATGGTCTGTATGCATTATCTGCTGGTCAACATTCTCCTCCGTAGCCAATACGACCTCTCCCATCGTACCTGTACCTGTGATGTTGCTTAAATTTGCATGTGTAGAAAGCTTAAGTTTAAGTTTGGCGTTCATCCATCGCCCACTTCGTTTTGCCTGCGCGGTCGTGTCCGTTCCGAAGTAAGTCGTCCATCCATTTCTCCTCTTCTTTTCCGCGAACCCCTCCTTGACCTCTGGTGCTACTGCCAAGGGACCTATTTGACTGATGTACAGTTTCAGGCAAAAGAGGAAAAACGCCGACTAAACGAGACACCGCACAATGGCCCAGCAG
>NW_008705621.1:59332-71598 GCF_000186865.1 Aureococcus anophagefferens
CGCCATGGGATGATCCCGCTCCGGCGCCTTCGGCGCCTTCGGCGCCTCTTTTTTTTTTATTTTTTGGATTTTTTCTCCTCGCCACTGGCCCGCCCGCCCCACATGAACTATACTCCGGTATATATATATATACACATTATGAGACTCCGTGTCCTCTCCATCGCCGTGCTCGCCCTCGGCACCGCAACGAACAACGACACTCGCGTTCAGACGAACAAAACTGAAGGAACCGTCGTGGAAACCCACGGCCAACCAAAAAGTGGTACCACGTGGTTGGAGGTCATCGCCGTTGCCATCATTACGGCCGGCGGCGGCAAGGCAAATAATAAGACGCGTTCCGCGAACTTTGCCAACGAAATACTTGTTTCTAACGAGAAGCATAGGCTGCCGGGCGCCATGAGCAAGGCGATTGCGGTTCATGTCGCTATAGAACGGTCTTTCGATGCGTTCTTGAAACGTTGCGTCGATGACGGCATCACCATTGGGTCCGAGGCCTGCGTGCCGCCCGCGTTCCTCGGGCCGCTCCCGGTCAACGCGCGCTACGTGCTCATCCTGCGGGACCCGCGCGCCGTTGTCGTCAGCTGGGCTCATTACAACGAACGTGTCAACCTGACGTCGCAAGGGAAAGCCTCCGAGGACTACATAATCGAAACGGTGCCGAAGTGCGCCGCGCTCGTGTCGCTCCGCTACTACTGGCACGACGAGTTGGTCCGGCGGACGCACCCGAGCCTGATTTTGTTCTACGAGGATCTCGCCGCGAACCCCGTCGACGAGTACTACCGGCTCGCGTCGTTCCTGGGGGTCAGCCTCGAGCCCGACGTCATGCTCGGCGTCATCCACCGGACGTCGGCCGCGTCCATGAAGAAGGACGAGCAGCACCACCGGCTCCCGGGCCCGAACCGACCCGGCACCCCGCGAGCGAAAGTGCGGTCCGCGACGCCCGACGCCTTCCGCGAGGAAGTTTCAGCCCGAGCCTGGGCCAACGCGACGGCGGCGATGGCGCCGCTCCTCCACCCGGCGCTGCGGATGAAGTGGCTCTACAACGACCTCGATGTGAAGTTCCTGGGGCTCAATTTCGCTTACACTACCGTGACGTCGAACTTGAAGACGTCGGTGGAATGACAGCCGCAGAGCAGCGTCGTCATCCGCTCCGCGAGGTACGAGTTCCCGTCCGCGAAGACGCGCGTGCCCGGCGGGAGGTTGGCGAGCTGGAAGCGCCAGGGCCGGTAGGGGCGCGTGCGATTGAGCACCGCCGCGTACGCGTCGCCGACGCACGCCCAGTTGTAGCGCGTGAGCGTGCACCACTCGTGGTCGCTCGCCGACACGACGTCGTAGTTCGCCCGCAATTTCTTGCTCCAATCTGAAATCCCCGGGGTCCTTTGGGCCACGCGGGCAAGGATCGATGAGTAACAGGTTTCGAGTTTGCTCTCTTGGTCCCCCCATCGACCTAGTGCTGAAACCACACGTCAAGGGGAACATATCGTTGACTCCGCCAGCCTTTTTCTTTCCTGCGGAGTGCTGCGGGGTTTTGGCTGACGTCGCCTCTACAATTTGGATGGAGAGGTACGCCTGGAAGCGCGCCCGAGAAGCAAGCTCGAACGCGAGGCTGCGGAGCGGCGCACTCGCTGACGACGGTGGCGTCCTGGCTGATAGAATCTATAGCACTCGCGTTGAGGTGGGCCAGGGCGACTACGAGAGACAGCGCCGCTGCTCGGGCACCGCACGTCATCCTGAGGTGATGGGCGCAATAGTGGAACTCGTCGATGGCGGCGACATCAAAATTACGCGCGTTTACGCGCGGCATGTTGTCGAGGCTTACCGTGCCCGGGTTCCACTGGTCAAGGAGAGCACCGTACTCTTGATGTCGGATGTTGGCGTGAAATCGGAAGTTACCGCTCTTGACGGTAGACGGCGACGTGCACCAAAAAGTCTCCTGGGCGACTACGTTCCCGCGAGGTCGCTTCGGGTGGTCGGTGCAATAGGAAAGGAGGTGGTCTGTGCGGTAGAGTCCATCCGATGCCACCCATCTGGCCCATGGGTTACGACTCTTTAGGTCCTTTTTGCACGTCTCTAAAATTGAAGTGTCGGCAAGAGGTCGTAGGGCCTCGGCGTTCAGGATCGCAAAGGACGAATAGACGCTCGCTCGCGGACCAAGAGCGCCGCCACCGCCAGTCACGATTGGAACTGAAACGTTTGCATCGAAGGGGAGCGTCCTAGCTATCGCATCCAGGAATCGCGGCAACGCCAGAACGTTCCACCAGACGTCGTGCGTGGTGAAGATGTAGTACCTGATGCCGAACGGGTCGAATTTCGCGAGAGCGCGGCCGTAGGCACATTCGTGTCGCCTCCGCATGGCTGATACCTGGTTCACAGCGCCTGGGAATCCGCAGGATTCGACACCCAATTCAGGAAAGTCACCATCTGCATAGATTGCCTTGTGCTTAAAATGTGCGAGGAAGGCGCGATTGATCGCGTCGATTCGATCCGTTCGCACGTCGGCGTTGCTTAGAACGACCTAAGCGATTCAATGGTGTAACTTTCGGTGGGGGGTCACCTAGGCGCCAAATAGACAATAGCGGCAAGGCAGTCGCCCCGCAGATCGCAAGGTCGAGGCGTCGGATTTTCTTTTAACGCGTCAAGCGTGGATTCATTGAAATCTAATCGGAAGAGTCGATGGTCAGAATCGCTAATCTCCTGGCGACGGCCACGTTCGGGCAACCCGTTTGCGGTCGCCAGGGAGAGTGGCGGCAGGTGTCCGTCGTCGAGGATCGTTGTCCATGCCCGCTTGCGACAGAGCGGTGGGAAGATCCGATAGACAGAGCGCGTACTCCGAGAGAGAGAGGCGCCAACGGTGATCTGGCTGAGGCCGGATGGAAAACATGCTTGTGACGCGAGTTTTTTGTCGACGACGCGTTTCTCTGATCCTTCCCACTCGAAGAAGCGCTGCCAGCAGACGACGCGAATACCGCGCCAATCACCGGGCAAATCTTCTGGAGTCGTGCTCGCAGCTTGAAACACTACGATGTCTGGCTCAGGGACCTCGCAAGGGAAAATTTACGTACGCCGAAGCGCGCGTCTGGCCATCGCGTCTCGCGGAAGAGCGTCGGTCGCCGCAAGTCGTGTCGTCACCACCAGTGATACGCTGTCCCACGCAAGCCGGAGATCAAAAAGCTCGAGTTGATCGACCACGGGCCAAAATTCGGGAGGCTGGAGCCGCCGCGAAAAGCACGCATGCTGGTCAGCCTCGGCAACGTGGAAGCGCTCGTATTCGGCCAGCAACGCTACCAGAGCGAGTTTCACGGATGACGGCACTGTCCTATACACGTATACAATCCATTCGAAGCTCGCGTGCGTCTGCGCAAGAACGCTTGGAAAAGTGTATGAACGGAATATTTCGAACTCGGTTAAAGGACGGGCAACGCTCTCGCGTCGCCCGAGCCTCGATATCAACACGTGTTCCACATTCTGCCAGGTCTTTGGTGCACGACGATGTGATAGCACTGACGCGCATGCTGGTGATTGTCCCTGTCCCAGCGCAGCTAGAAGGACCACAATCGAGAGAAGCATATGCAATTTGGAAGATTGCTGAGGAACGTTGAAATAATTTAATTGCATTTTCGACGACTTCTAGAGAAAGTAGCTTTCTAGTCAATCAGATAATGATTGGCAGCAGCCCGGCGCTGGACCGCTTGCGACAGCGCCGCCACAGCTGCCTCAAAATCAGGGGAAACAACCAGCTGCAGATAATTCTCACGCACCAACTGGTGCACCGCCCGACCGATGTAATCCATCTGCAGCCAGTGCGCGAAACGACCATATGGCTAGCCGCGGCCATAGGAATTATTAATTATTAATCTGCGGTCGCCCGGCTAGAGGTCCTCATAGAGGCCCTCCGTCCACCGCAGGCGCGGGGGTCCAACGGACGTCCAACGGGCGTCCAACGGACGTCCAACGGACGTGGGACAATTCGTTTAAAATATTCGTTTCGGGCTCTGACCACGGTCGACCCCCCCCAGAAGTACGAAACAATTGCTAACGATACCGGGTGGTCCCGGGGGCGGTCACGACGCGTCCGCCCCAGTCCGGGGACGTCCGCGAGGGACGGCGTCGGCCAGGGGCTCGGATGGGACGGCGTCGGTGGTGTGGCGCGCGCGCGCGCGAAACGACGCCCGCGGGCGAAACGCGCGCGAAAAGCGGACTCAGTGCGCCGCCGCGGTCGTGATCGCGCGCTCGGCGGCCGAGGTGATCGTGTACGTCGCGCGTGGCGCGACGGCGGTGGTGCCGCCGACGACGGGCTGGTCCTCGCGGCCGTCGCCCGAGTCGAGCTTTCGGAGAACGCTCCTGCCGTTCGCGCGGTAGATGCGGACGGTGAAGCGGCGCGTGTCCGCGCCCGTGCGGTCGAAGAGGCGCACCAGGACGACGGGGTCCCCGGGGCGGTACTCCTCGTTGTCGTGCGTCCGCGTCGCGCGGTCGTCCGCGACGACGTAGCCCTTCCCGCCGCTCCCGCGCTGCTCCATGACGCGCGCGAGCAAAAAGGCGTGCGTGCTGCCGCCGCCCTCGCGCTGCGGGCGCCAGTAGTCGCCCGTCTCCAGCGCCACAAGTCGCCGACGTTCAGCGACTCCGCGAGCGTCCACCGACGCCCCCCAACTAAGGGCTGCCCCGCGGCGGCAACGACGACGGGCTGCCCGTAGAACCGGCCACGTTCGCGGCGCACCTTCGGCTGTGCGCGAAGAAGTAGAGAGTGCGCGCCATGGTCCAAAACCCATGATCAGCAGACCATGCAAACGACGCTATCGACAACGATGTCGATTTCGAGCGGCTGTATCTGGGCTGAAATGCGCCAATTGCGCATTTCAGGCGAGGCGCTGATTGGCTACGCAATGGTTCCAGCGCTTCGCTCCGCTGGAGGCGGCCAGGACCGTCCCCCGCGGGCGCGCCCCCGCGCCACCCACGTCCCAGGGGGGCCTGGGACACGTCCGGCCAGGCGCCGGGGCCGAAGACGTCAACCCTGAATTAAACGGAGTTTCAGGGGGGAGTCGACCGCGACCCTAGCCTTCGCGCACTGTCTGCAGCCCTGGCGAAAACTTCCTCACGTCCCAGGTGAAACTTTGAAACGTCCCGGCTGGGGGAACGTTTGGGGAACCTCTCTGGGTCCGTCGGCCTTCATTCTGGCACACTTTAATTGAAATTGAGCTCAGCCTCCCACTTGAGGGAGGAGTCTACTCTGCTTCCTTTAGCTCAGGCTAGTGGGAGATACGAAAGGCCAAGTGGAAAAGGCGTCGGAAATTGCATTTACGGCAGTACAATATGTTTCCGGTAACGGGTTAGTGAGTTTAGACCACCTATCATCATCCAGCTAAATAAAACTGCTGGTTGTGGTGGTCCTCTCCCAGGGAAATTTATAAAGCTTAAGCTTATTGTACCTAATTGTACCTATGACATTTTGGCAGGACCAAATCTCGACTTGTCAAAGCACGACTCATAGTGAACTTTGTGAAGTCTTCAAATTTCGACTGAATTAGTAGCTTCTAGCGTACGCGACTTTGGTGGCGGCGTCTCCCTGGGGATTCCGCGTGCAGCGGTCGCGGCGAACGGCGACGCTTCGGAGGCGGTCCAAATGAGCTCGCTTTTCATTGGTCGTATATCATCATTCAAAGAGATCTTGGGGGAGCTCTAAGAGGCCGACGGCGCGTCCACTCGAAGGGCGTGGCGGCTTGCAAGCGAATGAGCGCCGGTCCACGCCCATGCTTCTTAAATGGATTTAGGGAGGACCGGTCTAGTTCGCCATGTCTTCGCACGCGTGGGAAACCGCCATCCGCTCGACAGCTCGCGGCGGCCGAAGCGCGATGTGTCGCCTCACCGAGCCGACGCTCCGTTCCGCCGCGAGAACGCTCGCCTCGCCGCGACGGCCTCGATCTCGGAAAGGCCGGCGCGATCTCCGTCGTCGAAAGCGACGTCCCACAGCTTCATGCGTCGCGCCTTCTCTCCCGGTCGGCGCCGCACGTCCCCGACCGTGACCTCGGCGACGGTGCCGTCGTACGCTTCTCCGTCGTAGAAGAACTTGGTGACGCGGTCGCCTTCGCCCGGCGCCTCCCCCGACCCGAATTTTTTCTTGTTGAAGACGCCGTACGCTTCTTTGTACCATTCCTCGTCTTCGGCGAGCTCCAGGACCGTGTACAGCGGACACGGGGCGTCCCCGGCGTCCACGACCCACTCCGACGACGTCCTTTGGTAGCGCACCTTCGCGATAGCCTTGCGCAGACCATCTTGATCCGTGAACCATTTTCCCGCGAGTTCCTTCGTCCATTGCTTCGTACCAAACGCCAAGAGCTTGTTCGCCGCTTCTTCCGCGACGCGAATTGATTTTCGCGGCATGGTTTGCTCGGCGCATCGGCGCTTTCTTCCCGTTTTTGCGTCGCTTCCTTTCCCGCGGCGCACACGTCCTCGCGTGATGCCGTAGGCCACGCCCAACCCTCCGATGACAACGCCGAGGCCCGCGATACCTCGAGCGAGCTTACGTCCACTCATCTTCGCTCAATAGAGCGTGTTCAGTGGCGCCGAAGCTCTAGAGGTTACTAGTACTTAAGTAGTCATATAGGGATCCCTAGACTTCAAGAGCTAGAGATGCCCCCCCCCGGGCCCGCTTCATCTGCAGTATGCCCAGGTGCCTTCAGAGATTATTTCCGTGACGGAGGAAGGTAGGGCAGGGTGGGCTGTTTCGTGTTCGTTCAACCTGAATGTGCTCCACGCGGGTCGTCATACGACCATAGTTTCACCCGTTCATATGGTGATTTTGAAGTGAAAATTAGAAGCACCCCTCCCTCCCCTGAAAATTATAATTCACCCCTACTTAAATTAAATTAACTCCTGCTCCTGCTTCTACTGCTGTGGAAACCTGGTGCAGTGGTCATCTAAGCGACAGACAATCACTGCAGGTAGTACCATGCAAGGGCATAATATTTTAAAAAAGCTTAAGCTAATTGTAATAAAACTAGAGCTCATTGTGGTAAAGCTTAGTGAAGATCGATGAATTCAACCGCTGACTCGATGAGAATAACTTCACTATAATGAGATCAACGACTGGCGGTCACTGCAGGCGAGCTACTGCTATCGAGCATGGCTGTCAACGATCGCTGATGCTGGGTTCGGCATGTTCCGGGTCTTCGAGGGAGAAAGTGAGGGTAGTTCGCAGTAGAAACCCGGGGTCGGCGGTCTCGAAAAAACACTCCATGTCATCCGAGGGGCTGCAGAAGCTGAGCGGCCCTGTGGGGGCGCGACGCGTGACGCGAGGGGGGCGGGCAAGAGTGATCTCGGCTTCTGCGTGTTCGCCCGCGACACGGACTGGAGTTTCGAGGTCTCCGAGCCCGAGTTCCTACGGCGAAGTGCTCTCGTTTTCTTCCCCCGTGAAGCATAACATGCCAAACCCAGCTTCATAGATCGTGGGGCCATGCTCTGTATAATGAATTGCTTGCAGTGAGATACGTCCGACCAATGAGAGCTCTGCATTTCTGCTCGAGCTCCACTAGTGAGCTTTGCCTCGCCGCCGAGGGTCCTGCTGCTCAGCGACTGGGCGCAAGACGAACTGGGCCGACAAGGGCAGCGGCAGCGCGAAGAAGCGCGACGCCTTGTGGTACCTCAAGAACATCGAATCGCACGCGCTCATGTACCACCACCGCCCCGGGCCGGGCCGCAAGGTCGCCATGGTCTGCGACGACAACGGCGACGGCGTCTACTGGACCGGCTACGTCCGGAACGTGAAGGCCCCGAAGGCCAAGGCCGGCCGGCAGCGTCGCGTACATCATATGCTTCCCGGACTACCCGGGCGCGGAGGAGCTCGCGAACGGCCTCGCCCTCGCGGACGAGCTGGGCTCCGCCGGCACGTGGTAAGGCGCGCAGGGCTAGCTACTAGGCCTTAGCCTCCTCCTCCTCCTCCTCGGCGGCGGCGGCGGCGGCGGCGGCGGCGGCGGCGGCGGCGGCGGCGGCGCGCGCGCGCGCGCGCGCGCGCGCGCGCCGCGCTGGGGAAATTAGGCCAGTCCTATTCCGTCGTCGATGCTCCAGGCACTGTCGCGTCGTCGGTGTTGTCGCCCGCGTGCCAGAGCATCGCGCGCCGCGTGGGCGGCGGCGCCAGGCGCTCGGCGGCGCGCGGCGCGGCGACGCGTGGCGCGGCGGCGCGTGGGGCTGCGCATTCCCTTCGATCGATGTGTGGTGCGGCTCCGGTGCGATGCGTTGGGGGGGGGGTGACTCGCCGGGGCTGCCCATGGCGATGGCTGCCCCACGAGTTGAAGCTTAGCTCGTTTACGATGACTCGTAGCTCGACAACAATGACTTTATTACGAAACTAGGATTAGGTTTTTCTACAATAAGCTTAAGCTTTATTAAAATAAATTTCCCCATGCAAGCAGGGCTTATAGCAGCCTCAAGCGGGGCTGATAGTCTGGTATATGTTTAGTTTGTGTTTACCCGGCTTGAAGTAGCCAGCATACATGAACATGCCGCTCATGCTCGTCACCTTCGACATGTCCCAGCTGCCGATGTCTTGGTCGAAGGATCTAGCTCTGCGGAACATGCGGAACGTGTCCGTCACGGCCGACGTGTCCCAGGCGCCGATGTCCTGGTCGAAGGCGTCAGCGCCGTGGAACAAGTAGCGCATGTCCGTCACGGACGACGTGTCCCAGGCGCCGATGGGCTGGTCGAAGGCGTCAGCGCTGTAGAACATGCGGCTCATGTCCGTGACGGACGACGTGTCCCAGCCACTGATGTCCTGGTTGAAGGCGCTCGCGTCGTCGAACATGGAGTCCATTCTCGTCACGGCGGAGACGTTCCACGTGCTGATGTGGCCGTAGGAGGCCTCGGCGCTCGCCGCGTCGGCGAGCCACTCGTCGACCGCAGTGTAGAGCGCCGCGTTGGACGCGAAGGCGAAGGAGGTCGGCCGAGGCGTTGGCTGTGGCGTGGTCGTAGGCGCGGCCGTCGTGGGCATTGATGTAGGGGAATAGTACGCAGCCGTCGGCGCGGGCGCGCGGGCGACGAGGGAGAGGATGAAGATCGACCGCAGCATGGTTGTTTGTTTTTGGACCAAAAGAAATGCTCGCGATGAGGAGTGTCAATAATTATTGCGAATTCCTTTGTTCCTGCCAGGGCGAACACACACACACACGCACCACACACGTCGAATGTGGTCGCATGCACACGTACGAATGCGGGTTAGGGGCGGGGCTTAGGCGCTCTAGAGGTCGTCGTCGTCGTCGTCGCCCATGTCGCTTTGAGCACGTGAGCTGAGGTGCCCCGTACGCCGGGCGCCGGGGGTACCGGTGCGACTCGGCTGCCCAGACTAATAAAAATAATAAAAAATCCACCCACGCGATGGAGCAGCGCGGCGCCCCCGGCGCTCGGCGTATGGGGCACCTCAGAGGAAGCTTTGAGTACGGAATATGGTCGCCTCGAAACGGCGACCAAGGGGCGCCCATCGGGCGCCGGCGCCGGCGCCGGCGCAGTCATCGAAGCGCAGGGCTGCCCCAGACGCTGTCTCCTCGCTCCTGCTGCTAGTTGACGAACTTCACGATTGGTTCAATCGATTATTCACTTAAAATTACACTGTGATCTTTTGTCCGCACACGTGCCCTACACACTAGTGTGTGGCGGGGTTCTCAGATTCACGTGTGCTCGAGTAGTATCTGAGAATTCGCTACGTGTGTGTTCGCCCTGGTTCCTGCCGATTATCAGGATATATAAAGGTCGTAATATTAGAAAAAAGTATCTGTTATGGTAGTCGTCTTAGTCACGCTGCCCCAGCTGCTGACGCTCGCCAAGGACGAGGTCGTCGCGCGCAAGGACGCGGAGATCGCTGGGCTGCGCGAGGAGCTCGCCGCGCTCAAGGGCGACGGCAGCGACATGACGGGCCTGCCGGCCGTGCTGCGCGACTTCACGCCGCTCGCGATGGTCGACGACGTCGCGGCGATCGCCGACGGGCCCGAGCTCGATTGGTATTAATTATGGGAAGACGCGTCGATATGATGGGACATTAAATTCCAGGTAATGATGGTCAAAAATGGTGGACGGTGAGGTCCCTTTTGATATTTTGTTTTGAAGTGAGGTCCATTTCGACATTACTTTGGAAGGCGGGGTCCATATTGATATTAAGGTCTCTTGGTGAGGTCCTTCTTGGTTTTGATCCTATATATATATATATACTATTTATTACTCCTTGGCGACAATGGGCTGCCCGCGGCGCCTGTTCGCGGCCGCGGCCCTGTGGCTGGTGACGTCGTCCCAGCGCGCGCGGCCGCGCCGCGACCTCGGCGCGTCGAGCGCCGCGACGTCCGGTCAGCGCTACAAACCGCAGCGCGTGGCGACCTACGCCGGGCCGCGCCTCGGCGACACGGTGAACCGGAGCGCGTCGCCGCTGCCGCGGCCCTGGTCGGCCTGCGAGCGCTGCGGCGTCGTGACGACGATCAATCCGCCGAGCGAGGCGATCCTGCGCGTGGGCAACGCGTCGGGCTGGTGCCTCGTCGTCGTCGGCGACCGGAAGACCGCCGACGGCCCTTACGAGGCGCTCGCGGCCGCGGCGCCGGCGACCGTCGCGTACCTGAGCGCCGCGGCGCAGGAGACCCTGCCCTACGGCCTCGCGAGCGCGACGCCCTGGGACCACTTCGCGCGCAAGAACCTGGGCTACCTCTACGCCATCCACGCGGGCGCGGCGACGATCTTTGACTTCGACGACGACAACGTGCTCCTCGGCGCGCCGCCGGCCTCGGCCGGTGCGGCGGCGCGGGCGTCGGACCCGCGCCTCGCGGCGCCCGACGCGCCCGACGCCGGGAGCGCCTTCTTCAACGCCTACGCGGCGTCGTTCGGCGCGGAGAAGGCGTGGCCCCGGGGATTACCGTTGGACGCGATCAACGGCCCCGCGGCCGCGGCCGCGGCCGACGACCCGCGCGCGGCCGACGACGTCGTCGTCGCCCAGCTCCTCGCGAACCACGACCCGGACGTCGACGCCATCTACCGCCTCGGGCCCCGCGCGGCGCTGCCGCTGCCCTTCGACTTCCCCTCGTCCTCGACGGCGGCGCCGTCTGCCCCTTCAACGCCCAGGCGACCTTGTTCGACCGGGCCGCCTTCTGGGCGCTGCTCCTGCCCGCGTCCGTCCACGGCCGCGTCGCCGACATCTGGCGCGGCTTCGTCGCGCAGCGCGTGCTCCGGGCCGCGGGGCTCCGGCTCGCGTTCCTGCCGCCGGGCGTGACCCAGCTCCGCAACGACCACGACGCCCTCGCCGACTACATGAGCGAGCGGCCCTTGTACGAGAAGGCCGACGCCGTCGTCCGCGTGCTCGACGGCGTCGCGCCGCACCGGCCGGGCGGCTCCGTCGCGCGCGCGGTCGAGGACGCCTACGTCGCCCTCTACGAGCACGGCCTCGTCGCCCTCGACGACGTCGCCTACGCCCAGCTCTGGCTCGCGGACCTCTACGCCGTCGGCCTCGCGCTCCCGAAGCTCCGGCGCCACAAGGCACGGCACCGGCCGGTGGGCGCGAGGGGAGCTTAGTCCGCGGCGGCGCGGGGCTCAGGTCGACGGAACCGGCCGGTGGGCGCGCGCGAGCCTCGGGCCGACCTCGGAGCGCCTCGATTGCTCAGAAGGTCGTCTCGGAGGGCACGGGGGCGTAGACGCCAAAGTCCGGCGCGGCCCGCGGCGGCAGGAGCGCGTCGCCGACGTAGCGCGGCGACGGCGAGGAGGTGGACGCCCGGCCAGACGAGCACGGACCATCGCGCGAACATGGAAGGGACGAGCGCGACGTAGAGGAGCGCCTTCGCGACACTTTCGGAGAAAAACACCTCCTGGGTAATCATGCGCCTGAACATCACGACAGAAAACGGGAGCGACGAATTGACCTTCCCCAGGAACGCGCTCGACGTCGCGCCGAGCTCGAGCACGAACACGACGCACGCAGCGAGGAGCGCATAGACGCACGTGGCGCTTTCCCAGTGAAGAGTAGACCCGAGGGGCAAGGAGTACCGTCCGAGGGCGCAGCCCGAGGCCGGTGCGACGCAGCCTCGAGCGGTCTACTCTGAGTGGAGTCACCCTTCCGCCTCCTGCATTCTGCTGGTCATGTTTTCTCTCTGCCGTCGCTCTGTGAGGCGTCGTCGAAGTAGGGGCCCATCGTCGACCCCCCTTATTTTAAATCTTAACTCTAGTTATTCGTGATATATATCATTCCGGCGTTGTGTTAAACGCATACGTATGCGGGATCGAGTGGCTGTCGGAGCTCGGAAGCGCTCTGACAG
>NW_008705621.1:71648-76094 GCF_000186865.1 Aureococcus anophagefferens
CAAGCATTTCAGCATGGATTCCAATGCACAGCGCGAAAGCGGGAGCATAGCCCAGATCAGAGTGAGACTGCGTTACGGGTATCCTAGGCGTTCCTGGCTCCTCTGGAAGAGCGCTATGCTACTCTTGTCTCTGCCGCAGCGGCCCGGGCTTGAGCTCGGCCACATGCGCCAGCCCTTATTCTGTGGCTTAGGCACTATAACAACGGGAAAACCCCAGGGTGATTCAGACGGCTTGAGCGGCGGCGGCGGCGACCGACCGGCCCAGAAAGTCGGCCCAGAAAGTCGGTGCCAGGAACTCGCCGGGGGCCAAGGGGAAGTCGCCCGACACCTCCCCGAGTACGCCCAAGTAGGATTTAATCAGTTTACCACCCTGTAGCTCGAGCTCACTCGAGGACTACTTCAAATTCAAGCCCAGCGGCCTTTACCCCGACTCCGACGAAGAGTAGGCAGCTCAGGCCACGAGAGTGTCGCCCCATGTAAGCGGGGCCCCACGCACGTGGTGCGCTACCACGCTCCTTCTCTAAGAAAAAACAACAAAAATTTGAAGGTGAGGTCCGTCTTGGTATTAATTATGGGAAGACGCGTCGATATGATGGGACATTAAATTCCAGGTAATGATGGTCAAAAATGGTGGACGGTGAGGTCCCTTTTGATATTTTGTTTTGAAGTGAGGTCCATTTCGACATTATTTTGGAAGGCGGGGTCCATATTGATATTAAGGTCTCTTGGTGAGGTCCTTCTTGGTTTTGATCCTATATATATATACTATTTATTACTCCTTGGCGACAATGGGCTGCCCGCGGCGCCTGTTCGCGGCCGCGGCCCTGTGGCTGGTGACGTCGTCCCAGCGCGCGCGGCCGCGCCGCGACCTCGGCGCGTCGAGCGCCGCGACGTCCGGTCAGCGCTACAAACCGCAGCGCGTGGCGACCTACGCCGGGCCGCGCCTCGGCGACACGGTGAACCGGAGCGCGTCGCCGCTGCCGCGGCCCTGGTCGGCCTGCGAGCGCTGCGGCGTCGTGACGACGATCAATCCGCCGAGCGAGGCGATCCTGCGCGTGGGCAACGCGTCGGGCTGGTGCCTCGTCGTCGTCGGCGACCGGAAGACCGCCGACGGCCCTTACGAGGCGCTCGCGGCCGCGGCGCCGGCGACCGTCGCGTACCTGAGCGCCGCGGCGCAGGAGACCCTGCCCTACGGCCTCGCGAGCGCGACGCCCTGGGACCACTTCGCGCGCAAGAACCTGGGCTACCTCTACGCCATCCACGCGGGCGCGGCGACGATCTTTGACTTCGACGACGACAACGTGCTCCTCGGCGCGCCGCCGGCCTCGGCCGGTGCGGCGGCGCGGGCGTCGGACCCGCGCCTCGCGGCGCCCGACGCGCCCGACGCCGGGAGCGCCTTCTTCAACGCCTACGCGGCGTCGTTCGGCGCGGAGAAGGCGTGGCCCCGGGGATTACCGTTGGACGCGATCAACGGCCCCGCGGCCGCGGCCGCGGCCGACGACCCGCGCGCGGCCGACGACGTCGTCGTCGCCCAGCTCCTCGCGAACCACGACCCGGACGTCGACGCCATCTACCGCCTCGGGCCCCGCGCGGCGCTGCCGCTGCCCTTCGACTTCCCCTCGTCCCACGGCCGCGGCGTCGTCCTCGACGGCGGCGCCGTCTGCCCCTTCAACGCCCAGGCGACCTTGTTCGACCGGGCCGCCTTCTGGGCGCTGCTCCTGCCCGCGTCCGTCCACGGCCGCGTCGCCGACATCTGGCGCGGCTTCGTCGCGCAGCGCGTGCTCCGGGCCGCGGGGCTCCGGCTCGCGTTCCTGCCGCCGGGCGTGACCCAGCTCCGCAACGACCACGACGCCCTCGCCGACTACATGAGCGAGCGGCCCTTGTACGAGAAGGCCGACGCCGTCGTCCGCGTGCTCGACGGCGTCGCGCCGCACCGGCCGGGCGGCTCCGTCGCGCGCGCGGTCGAGGACGCCTACGTCGCCCTCTACGAGCACGGCCTCGTCGCCCTCGACGACGTCGCCTACGCCCAGCTCTGGCTCGCGGACCTCTACGCCGTCGGCCTCGCGCTCCCGAAGCTCCGGCGCCACAAGGCACGGCACCGGCCGGTGGGCGCGAGGGGAGCTTAGTCCGCGGCGGCGCGGGGCTCAGGTCGACGGAACCGGCCGGTGGGCGCGCGCGAGCCTCGGGCCGACCTCGGAGCGCCTCGATTGCTCAGAAGGTCGTCTCGGAGGGCACGGGGGCGTAGACGCCAAAGTCCGGCGCGGCCCGCGGCGGCAGGAGCGCGTCGCCGACGTAGCGCGGCGACGGCGAGGAGGTGGACGCCCGGCCAGACGAGCACGGACCATCGCGCGAACATGGAAGGGACGAGCGCGACGTAGAGGAGCGCCTTCGCGACACTTTCGGAGAAAAACACCTCCTGGGTAATCATGCGCCTGAACATCACGACAGAAAACGGGAGCGACGAATTGACCTTCCCCAGGAACGCGCTCGACGTCGCGCCGAGCTCGAGCACGAACACGACGCACGCAGCGAGGAGCGCATAGACGCACGTGGCGCTTTCCCAGTGAAGAGTAGACCCGAGGGGCAAGGAGTACCGTCCGAGGGCGCAGCCCGAGGCCGGTGCGACGCAGCCTCGAGCGGTCTACTCTGAGTGGAGTCACCCTTCCGCCTCCTGCATTCTGCTGGTCATGTTTTCTCTCTGCCGTCGCTCTGTGAGGCGTCGTCGAAGTAGGGGCCCATCGTCGACCCCCCTTATTTTAAATCTTAACTCTAGTTATTCGTGATATATATCATTCCGGCGTTGTGTTAAACGCATACGTATGCGGGATCGAGTGGCTGTCGGAGCTCGGAAGCGCTCTGACAGCCGGTCCCCAACCCACCCCGCACCTGGGTCACGTCACAAGCCGACTCAAAGCAATTTCAGCCATGGATTCCAATGCAGGGACTTATCGTACCGGAGCCATGAAGAGCAGCGCAGACCACGCACGTCTCGCTCTTCTTCTCTCCCATCCGCCCAATGTCACCAAGTACTACAAGGATTGCACACCTAGCAGTGACCTCGTGGAATCGATCAACGCTACGATGCCGGAGCAAATTAAGAGGTCAGATGTGGACTTGGATCGACTTGCTTCAGGTCTTGCTTCGGAGCTGGATAAAGAGTTCGAGAATGACGATGATGGCATGGATGGGATGAATGCTCTCATGGATGATTCGCAAGCCCCGGCACCTGCTACACGAACTTCTCCGACTCCTGCTGTGGACTCGCCTGTGCCTCCTTCGTATATGCCTCCGTACGCTAATCCGAGCATCATCTCAAATTCCAATCAATTCTTCACTGGAGCTCCAATGCATGCGCCTTTGACTCCAATGCCCATGTACCATCATCCCATGCATTCCATGCCCCATCAATCCATGCCTCAGATGCACCATGCACCTCCTGCGACTCCGAGGGGCAATACTGGGAACTTGATCGCAAAGATTTCGGAACTGAATGATCTCCTGACGGCCCGGGCTATTACCCAGAGCGAATTCGATACTCTCAAACGAAATTTGCTGTCGTCTCCGCGATGATGGCGCATCTGGGACGTGCTCCGATTCTGCGATCCTGTTCTGCCAGGATCCAGATGCCCCGACGCCTCCCTACTTCTCAACTATCTTATCGTACTCTTCGTTCTGTACTCCCTACTCCCCTGTACTCCTAAAAGTATAGTCCGGATTTCTATGGGGGATACTGTACTCCGGGTTACTCCACCGCGCGGGCCTCGTCTCCGCGGGGCTGCCGCGGCGTACAAGTCCGTGCCAGCGAAGCGCGTCACCATCGATGGCGTTGGATACGCCCCTTGGTTTTGGGCGCGACGTGGGTGTGACGGCCGGGGAACGCCGTTTTCCTGCAATTTAATCGACCACCCCGCCGCGCACGCAGGGGCGCCGCCGGCGCCACTGGCGGAGCAAAGCCCGGCTTGATGCAATTGAGGTGAAACGCATGAAGTATGGGCTCGGCGGGGTCCCTGCTCCAAAGCTCGGAGACGCGGACGGAAGCGGAGTGGCACGCTGTGCTCGGCGGCACGAAGCTCGACACGCGCGAGAAGCGCACGCTGCCCCAGCTGCTGACGCTCGCCAAGGACGAGGTCGTCGCGCGCAAGGACGCGGAGATCGCTGGGCTGCGCGAGGAGCTCGCCGCGCTCAAGGGCGACGGCAGCGACATGACGGGCCTGCCGGCCGTGCTGCGCGACTTCACGCCGCTCGCGATGGTCGACGACGTCGCGGCGATCGCCGACGGGCCCGAGCTCGAGGCGGCCGAGCGCGCGGCGCTCGCGGACCCGTCCGCGGACGCGGCGGCGCTCGCGCGGCTGAGCGACGAGCTCGCCGCGCGCCTCCGACCGGTCATCGCGTCGCGCGCGCGCGAGAAGGGCGTCGCGCGGCGGCTCCGCGACGTCGTCCGCGCGG
>NW_008705622.1:0-1593 GCF_000186865.1 Aureococcus anophagefferens
GCGAAGGCGTACATGCTCGCAGCACCTCAGCGCGCATACTACCTCTACTTCCCGCCGGGCTTCCGCGACTACCTGCTCGCCCGCCACTCCGGGAACCTTCCCTTCGAGCCCAGCCAGTACCTGCTCCGCGTCCAGAAGAACATCTACGGCGCAACGGACAGCGGGAAAGTTTGGTTCGACGCGCTCTGCTCGTACCTCGTCGACGAGCTCAACTTCACTCAGCACGCGGCTGACCGCTGCCTCTTCTGCCTTCGCCTGACCGGGGCCATCTCTGGCTGCGTCTTCGTCCTGGTTTACGTCGACGACATTCTCGTCATTGGCGTCTGCGAGGTCGCAGATTACATCGCGACGCGGCTTGCTGACCGGTTCCCGCTCACCGAGGGCGGGCAGGACTACCTGGGCCTCGAGATCAGCAACGACCCGGCCGCAGGCTGGGTTCACGTCTCCCAGGAGGCGTACGCGAAAAAGGTCGTCGAGAAGTTCGGATTCTCCGAGTCCAACCGCGTGCCTACTCCGATGCACGCGACGTTCCACGCCAGCGACGTCGACGCGCCGCATGGCGCGCCGGCGCCGGCGGGCCTCAACGTCGACTCGGTCCTCGGGTCCATCGGATACATGGCGACGCGTACGATGCCATGGTACCTCAGCATCTACGGCATCCTGAGCACAGTCGCGCGGCCATCCGCGGCGTCGCCGAACGCGCCGACGCCGGCCGTCCGTGCGGCCTGCGCCCGGGCGCTTCGCTTCCTGAACCACAACGCGGCGCTCGGAGTCACGTACACACGCAAGGAGAACCTGTACCTCGACGGGTGGGTCGATGCCTCGCACGGCAACGAGGTCCACCACACGGCGTCGGGCTTTTGCAAGTCCCGGTCGGGGGGGTTCGTCACCCTGTGTGGCGCCTGCGTCGCCGGCTTCTCGTCGGCCCAGAAGACGACCGCGCTTTCCACTTTCGAGGCCGAGCTCTACGCGCTCGTCGTCATCGTACGGCTCATCATCTCGCTCCGACGCACGGTCTCCTACGTCACCGGCGCTACTCTCCCCGTGAGCCGCGTCTACTGCGACAACCAGTCCGTCATCGCGCAGCTGCGCAAACGCGACCTTTCCGCGCGATCGCGCCACATCCGCGTTCAGCTGGGGTTTATCTACGACGCGCTCGACAGCGGCGAGGTGGAGATCCGCTACGTCCGCTCCGCCGCGAACCCGGCGAACCAGCTTACGGCTCCCGAGGTCGCCGACCGCCTCGCGCGCACCATCGACGCCATGAGCGGCCGCCCCGCAGAGGGCCCGCCCCTTGTCGTCGACGAGAACGCCTAGACCACATCCTCATCTCGCGTGTCCGCGCTACTTCCCCAGCTCGCTGCGGGGGAGCACAGGACGCCAAGGACACTTCCCCCCAACGGCCTCTCCAGCCCCGTCAACGGCCTCCCAACGGATAGTCCCCAGAGGCAAGTCCGGCCTCAACGTGGCCAAAGATACCTATCGCCAGCTGCACCACGCGATGGGGCAGCCTCCTTGAGGTCCCCGGTCCGCTGCCCAGCGGCACTCTAAGTCACACTGCCAAACACACCGGGCTGTGTCATTCTGGATGCA
>NW_008705622.1:3831-9098 GCF_000186865.1 Aureococcus anophagefferens
CTACTGCATGGACAAGACCGGCAGTACCTTCCCCGTCAGGCACGAGAAAAACTGGCTGCTGTCTGGCCCAGCCAGGGCCATCAAAGTGCCACACCAGCTCCTCCCTTAAGAGTAAGCCTATCAAGGCGGACCTCGCCGTCGCGCACTATATCGAGACGGACCCCACTCGGCTGGGGTAGCTGCCCATTTATAGCCCCCGTTATTCTCGGCTCTTTTATTTGCCCGTTCATATTTATCTGCATTTATTTAGATATTTATTTCCTATTTATTTCCTATTTATGGCGCAAATCTATGTTGGAACCATATGGCGCAAAATCTATGTTGGAACCAAGCCATAAGCCTTGTCGAGGACATGGTGAAAAATGGAGTCGCAAGTCTTGGTTCCATCATGCATTTCGCGAATCTACGTTGGAATCATATGGCGCAAAATCTATGTTGGAACCAAGCAATAAGCCTTGTCGAGGACATGGTGAAAAATGGAGTCGCAAGTCTTGGTTCCATCATGTATTTCGCGTCGAAGTCTTGGTTCCATCATCTATTTCATAAACTTTCTACGCGCACTAAGTAATGGGCGTGCGGGTTTTTAATCACCAGGGTATGGAGATGATCAAAGTGTCCATTGAGTGGTATTGGTTCAGGTAGCGTCGACAAACCCGCATTAGATTGTTTCCATCATAGGCATGAATATTGGTTCCATCATGCTTTTCTCGACCACTTGGTTCCATCATACGATTAATCTATCCGATTGGTTCCATCTTAGCAATCGCCCATGTATTTTTCTTTATTCACATTATATACGTCACTGTATCGGAATTTAAGATCAACACTCTTATTCCAACGAATACGAACACAGTTTTCACTTTCAGTTTCCTCTATATGATATTCAACATAATGATTTTGAAAATACGACTTACAAAATTCAAGAATATGATTTTTTGTTGCCTTATTCAATGAAATATATCCATACTTTTTGTTATTTTGTAAACTACCATCTCCCAATAAAATACCATAAAAGTAACAGTCGTCATTTGTAATCATTTCATTATCATGCTCATATTTTGGAATAGAATATACGATCATATCATCATCTTCCAAGTTCTTTACTTCTTTAAATTCCATGTTGACAAGTTTTTTATCTAAACGATTACGAATTACATCCGAATTCAAATCTTCCTTTTGGTTAGGAACAACGAGAATAGGATGTTCGCCAGTGATCTTCAACTTATCAATGGAATGCATAGTTTCAACTTCATACATAATTCCTTCATACGGATGTTCAAGAAGCCGCGGACGTGAACGCGTGCGTCTCCAGGAGCGTGAGCCTGGCAGGGCGCGCGCACGACTCCATGATGAAGATCCGTCGGGCCGACGGCGTCGCCGGCAGCTCGGGCATGAGGTTGTCCCGCGTCTTCTGCAGCGCGTGGAGCGTCGCGCACTCGCCTTTGGCGGTGTCCAAAGAGCGGACCTCGGCGACGGTGCCGTCGTACGCTTCCCCGTCGTAAAAGAACTTGGTGACGCGGTCGTCTTCGCCCGGCGCCTCCCCCGACCCGAATTTCTTCTTGTTGTAGACGCCGTAGGCTTCTTTGTACCATTCCTCGTCTTCGGCGAGCTCCAGGACCGTGTACAGCGGACACGGGACGTCCCCGGCGTCCACAACTCACTCCGACGACGTCCTTTGGTAGCGAACCTTGGCGATAGCCTTGCGCAGACCATCTTGATCCGTGAACCATTTTCCCGCGAGTTCCTTCGTCCAATGCTTCGTACCAAACGCCAAGAGCTTGTTCGCCGCTTCTTCCGCGACGCGAATCAATTTTCGCGGCATGGTTTGCTCGGCGCATCGGCGCTTTCTTCCCGTTTTTGCGTCGCTTCCTTTCTCGCGGCGCACACGTCCTCGCGTGATGCCGTAGGCCATGCCCAACCCTCCGATGACAACGCCGAGGCCCGCGATACCTCGAGCGAGCTTACGTGGTGAGCACCATGGGCAAGGGCGGGCAGGTTCCGCAGCGGGCGAGCGACTTTCAGAGCGAGCTGGCCTCGTCGCGGGCCGTGGCGGCGAAGGTCGGTAGGGCTGCCCCCCCGGCCGCGCGGGACCCGCTGCTCGCGGCCGTCCCCCGGGAGGTGTACATGGACGCTGCGTCGAACGTGCCCTCGGCGAGCTACTACAAGGACCTCAACGACAAGGTCGCGGACATCATCGAGCGGCAGCGGACGGGGGCCAAGACCGCGCCGCCGGTCGAGCTTTCGCATGTCGTCGCGGCGGACGGCGCCCTGGTCTACCCGAACCGCTACCTCTGGATGGTCTGGGTCTACAGCGCCGTCGCGATCTACCTGATCTGCCAGGCACCGAGCCCCGCGGCCGTCCTACTCGGTGTCTCCGCCATGTACCTCTGCTACGACGTCTACTCGGGAGTCACGCACGTCAATGACGACCAGCGGAACTTGGCGGGCCTCAAATCGTACATCCTGTTCCAGGGCTGCCTCGAGTTCCAGTGGCACCACGCCATCCCCGTCGATATCACGAAGAAGTCCTTCGTCGCCTGCTGCGCCGACCTGAACATCGTCGTCGCCGTCTCCGTCGTAATCAACTGCGTCGCGCTCGGCTACTCACCGCCGCCGCACTCACGGGCCTCAAGCTCTTCGGCGCCTACTTTGGCCAGTACTGCCACCGCTCCGCCCACACGCCCAAGAGCAAGCGCCCCCGCGTCGCCCAGTACCTCATGGACAAGGGCTTCATGTGCCCCCAGAACAAGCATCTCGGCCACCACAAGCCGCCGCACGACGCGAACTTTTGCCTCGTCGGCTACTGCGACGGCATCATCAACGGCATGCTCAGACACTGCGGCACCAACGACTGGGTCTGGTTCGGCTTCTGGCTCGCCTTCTCCTTCGGCGACGTCTACGTCGTGAACAAGGTCCTCACCGTCGCCGCCCCCTCCATCTTGAATGATCGTCAAAAATTATGTGGCTTCTCCCTCTAAAAACCAGTCATTTACACTGCCGTTGAGTTTATTCAACATTTACATCAAGACCAATCAAGACTCGCCTAGTGGGAGATACGAAAGACCAAGTGGACGGAAACTCCAGGGTCTACCTTGTCCTCTCCGGAAACCCCCCGTGGTGCTCAAGTCAGCTCCCTCCACATATCATCTACCTTAATGCAGCGTGGCATGATGGTTCGGGCACCAATTCTGTTCGCAGCTGGGATAAATGCTGTTGTCGGTCGAGATCCGTCAGGTAGTGCCGTTTGTCCGCCGGTGTTGTATCGAGCGACCAAAGATGAAAATGGAGTGTCCCAATTATCACTTTTGCAATCTTGTAACCAATATTTCACGAGCCCAGCTGGGTGCGTGAGAAATCCAAATATTCGACAATTGAACAATCAATTGTGCACAGGTACTATGCCCCTGCGGGTGTGTGTCAGGCAGACACACTAGATGACGCTGAGCTCTTCTTCAAAAAGTCTTGGTATAATGGGACATCTTCTAATTGTCGAACGCTGCCTGGCTCGATTGTCGGTTGGTATTTCCTAAATTGTGAATGCTCCATGGGCTTCTTGTGAGGAACTGTGTGTGCTGCCAACCGAACTAAACTGTAACGTTACGATCTGTAGGTGCCTCGAGAATAGTGCGTATCCTGTGTTCTGTCCCCCTGGCTTCTTCTGTGAGAATCCATCGGATTACCGTGTGTGTGAATCCGGGTATTACTGTAAAACTGGGTCGGTGCAGCCGGTCAGGTGCTCTCAAGGTGTTTCATGTCCTGCTCAAACAGAAGTGTCATCTTCAGGAGCTATCTTCAGTTTGCGACTTTTGGGATTTCTGGGTCTTGTCTTTGTTGGTTATCGTGTCCATTTTGGACTTTCGAGGTTCGAACAGAAAGCTGAAGAGCGAGCCATGCAAGATTACGTAGCATCAGTGGGAACCGCTGGCTCGTGGCTCGCACAGGAACACTCGATACACTTCAAAAGTCTTTCATGCGAACTACCCAATGGTCTGAAGATTTTACATGGGGCTTCTGGGAAATTGTTACCCCAATCCGTCACGGCAATTATGGGTGCATCCGGGGCGGGGAAAACTACTCTCATGAATGTTCTTGTGGGCAAAGTGAGGAAAAGTGAAGGCGCGATTTTTTTGAACGGACATCTTTGTGAAAACCTGGGGGATTTCCCTTCCCAGTATGGCTTTGTGCCTCAGGAGGATGTAATGCATCGAGAGTTAACAGTGATGCAGAATCTGACATTCGCTGCTGCTCTCCAGTTGCCACCTGGAACGGGACGATCAGAGATCCTCATGTGTGTCCGTGACGTGCTAGTCAAGCTTCAACTCGTGCATGTGAGACACAGCATAGTTGGCGATGAATATCATAGAGGAATATCAGGTGGTCAGCGCAAGCGTGTCAACATTGGATTGGAGTTGGCATCTCGCCGGCCCATTTTGTTCCTTGATGAGCCGACCACAGGACTTGACTCAGTGACGGCGACCCAGGTCGTCCAAATGCTAGCTACCATTGCTCGAACTCATCGCATGACCGTCACTGCAGTCATCCACAACCCAGGCATTCGAGCGTTTGCTGTTTTTACTGATCTTATCCTGCTTCAACCTGGCGGCTACGTGGTTTTTGCCGGCAAGACCGATCGTTGTGTTGGATATTTTGATTCAATCGGATTTCCATATGATGTAGAAAACATCAACCAATTTCCAGATTTTTTGATGTGCTGTTTGTGTGGTATTGAGGCACCATCACACGATGAAACGTGGAGTCATTCAACCTCATTCATCAATGCATGGCATCAACATGAATGTAGTGAACAGGAAACTCCGATAGAGACCAATATCCCAGTCGCAAGGCCCGTCTTGGGCTTCGTTGGGCAATTCCGCGTGTGTTTCAATCGAGCTTTGCACCAACATTACTCCTCGTTCACACACATATTTCGATACTATGTGTCGCCAGCATTCCTATACGGCATCGTATTAAGCAGAATCATTGGCAGACCTGAACTGCACAACGTTCTCGGTTCGTATCCTGATGACATATGCGCTCAGCAGCACCCTGACATTATCGAACGTTGTTTGCGTCTACAGCTCGATGGATACGCGATGGCAATTCAGCCTTGGGGTTTTACCTTACTTGCCTTTTACAGCTCCTTGGCTGTGAGCACCTTTGGTAGCGAGGAATGCGTTTACTGGAGAGAGTCTTCTTCGAGGTTGAACACTCCAGCATACTTCAGTGCGAAAGTGATTGCTGATTTGCCGAGAGTTTGGATTTCCGGA
>NW_008705622.1:9272-12922 GCF_000186865.1 Aureococcus anophagefferens
CGAGGCCATATGAGAGTAACATAATGCTCGTCAATCCGACAAGGTGGATGAATCAGTACACTTGGTACCTGACATCCTTCTTCCCACATTCTAAGGTTCGGTCTGGATCCTCAAAAGGTGACAAATACTATGAAATGAGAACTACCAAGGATGAACTTTATCATTTCCGGGAAAGCCGAAGAAGCATCATCGTACACTCTAGTGTTTGTCTTGGAGGGCTGTATGCTGTTGCAGCTTCATGTATAACCTTGCGCCAGGTGGGAGTGAAGTTCTTGGCGAAATGTACTTGATGACGAAATCATTAATTTCGTGCTTAATTGGAAGAAGTAGTGGTTATTTTGGACTGCACGAATCGAGACAGCGTGGGTTTAAGAAACGAAAAGACAACGTCCACGACGACACCAAACACTGTTGGGTGTAGGTTAGAGTGGCTTCACGGAGCGCACGTAAGCTCACTGTCGAGTCCGTAGACAGCTACATTCCATCGACCATGCCCTTGATCAACTACTGAGAACCAATCAATTTTATTTACGAAGCATATGCCGCTGCTCGGAAGTATCGCGCTTACTCTTTGGCCATGCGCGCGCACCTTTGCCTCCACATTCGCCCACTGCGCCATGTGACTCCTGCACAAGTTTTGAATACTTTATGGTCGTCTACCTGACTCAGGTTGCATGGGACGCAGTGCTCGTAATACTGCGGAATCTGTGGGAAATGTCTCAAACGTGGACCGTACTCCAAGCAATGGCACTATCAGGTCCTCGCCCTCTTGCGCAGCACAGGCAAAGATGAATAAAAAACGTGCTCACTTCTTGCCGCCGGTCAAGAAAGAAAACCCCGCGCCTTCGTGTTCAGGCTCGCATATGGAATCCGCCCATATCCCCCGCCTTGTGTAATGGCATATCCCGCCGGCGGGATATGTCATTAGAGAGAGATACCCCAAACTAGGGTAACAAGGAATGTTGATGTCTTGGGTCATCTGGCGCTTCCCTATCTCGGAGAAGCAGAAGGAGCGGACCATGTTCATGCTCGGGTGCATTGGCATCGGCGGGCTAGCCTAGATCTCAGCCGAAATATAAATTGAGCGATAGCGCACAAGAGATTGGGTTGCGCCACAGTCTCTCCTTCATGATACTTCATTGGATCCACTCTAGCCTTCGCTTCAACTCGCGCATTAATGAACGGTCCTTGAGAAAGAAGTTTTCATCCAGGGCCTGGGCAGCCTCGGGTATTAGGGAAAACTTATCCTTAACCTGGGTGACGTTAAACTCGTGGGATCCAACTGAAATCTCACTTGCGCTTTTCAGGGGTACCTGCAGATATTCCCCAAGGCGGCGATAAACCAAGCTAGGATCAGAACGCAAACAATGGTTCTCAATAACAAGGATCTTGTCAGTGGGCAACGCCGCAGCCCACTTGGAGAGGAAAAAACCCATGCAAGTCTTTGCGATGGCTTGCGCCAAGGCAAAGTACAGAAATGATTCCTTTGCTTCAATGGATGTCAGATCGACTAGAAAGGCTCTATAGAGGGGGATGATGCCCCGCTGTTGTGCTTCGATCTCCAAAGCATGCAACGCATCCACAATATTTGGCGACGAGGAAAGCTTGAAAAGCCATAAATCAACATAACTAGCGAGAGCGCCGTCTGGCGAATATAGAGATGGATCCTGAATAAAATCTATGGGATTCTTGCTACCCGTGCTATTCTCCATCTGAGCGAGCTGAATAAATGCAAAGTTCACAAAAGAATGGAAGCTCTCAAGATGCTCTCGAACGCAGAAAATAAACTTGGAGCCTGGTCGAAATGAGGTTGAAAGGAGAGGATTGAACACAACATCGGGCGAGCCATCGACGGCTTTCGTTGGGAATTCCTCTGACGTCCACAAGCATGGTTTGCATGGAAAGAATGTCCCATATGGTAACCATTGCATCGCCTGTTGGCGGTTTGTCTCTTTTCCATACACGTTGAACCATGCGGGCAACACGATGCCATGAAGATGCATAGGGAACATCGCCATCAACGCCGTAGATCCACACTTTGGAAACCCAGCAACAAATACGCAAGGTTCCAGTCGAAGGCAACAAGTCAACATGTACCCAAAGCGAAACAACCATAAAAGACACCACCTGCCTCCATGAAAGCAAATGTTGTACACTGCCTTCGAAGAAAAATTGAGAGAGGGTCCCATGCACGATACCAAAAAGGCAGCACGACACTGCCTCGTTCCGAAAACTGATGGGCTCATGTCGGCCCCGGGTAATCTAGCCATGAGGAATATCAAGTTCAGACGCAAATCATGAATGGACCGCGGCCAACGGATATCCATATCGCATGTAGCTCGCACCGGAGACATTCGAAGCTTTCAGTAAGTGCAGGTGATGTAGCCGCCAAGAAATATGTGCAGGTGATATAGCTGCCAGGGCATATGGTAATACGGCTCGCTTTCTGCAAGCAGCTCAAGTTGAACTTATTACTGTCTCCTAGACGGCGTCCGATGCGGCTGCCCCGTTCAGGGCTTGTTCATAGCATCATAATCTGACTCGGTTGTCGTGGAACTCCACTAATTCGACGCCGTTCGCGAGATCGTGTCGCTCCAGCGTCGGATCTCGCTGGATCGCTGATCTGAGGGGCTGCCCGAGCGGCTGGTGTTCCGCGAGGAGATCGTGTGCGCTGGCAGCGAAATTGTGTCCACGCCTAGCCCCTGGGCCGACGGCGACGTGTTGACCGTCCTCGCGCCGCGAGACGGCCGTGACCGGTCGTCCGGGCAGGTCCCGTCCGGAAACGACGTCTCGTTTGGGCGCCTCCGGGCGGCGCGGGCGCGACTGCTGGTCATCGTTTTTTCCTGCGCTTTGAAGCAATCGATGACTTCATTCGGTCCATAATCTGACTCGGTTGTCGTGGAACTCCACTAATTCGACGCTGGGGACTGTGGAAAGCTCGCGCCGACCACGCGCGGAACGCCCCCGGAACGCGCGTGGGGTCGATTTGGGCATGGGGGCTGAAAGTACCGAATCGGGCCTAGGACACAACATTAAGCAGCCTAGTCGGAGTCGCTGGCGCAGAGGGCCTCCCAGGACGACTGGGCGTCCCCGGGGGTGGACGGGCTTGGCCTCCATGCAGGTCGCCTTGCGCTGGCGTTTCCGGGGCTTGTGCTCCAGGTCGCGCGCGTCGTTCGCCGCGCGGTAGCGCCGGCCGCTCCGGAAGTAGATGTCCTGCACCGCGACGCCCTTCGCCTCGATGATGCGCTCGATGCGCTTCGGGATCGCGGTCCTCCACGATCCGGTCCGGCGTCGGCGCGACCTGCCAGGCGCGCACCACGGAGCGCTCCATCTCGGCCGGCGTGCCCGTCGAGAACCGGCGCGGGTCCGACTCCGGCAGGTTCGACGTGATCGCGACGTGGCGCCAGAGCTCCTGGGACAGGTCGCTGAACAAGTGGGCGTCCAGCGGCATGAGTTCCGGCGAGTCGCCGACCAGGCCGTGGGAGTACCGAGCGAACTCCGCGTTCGTGTCGTCGAGCGCGCAGACCTGGCGGTCCTTGAAGCCCAGCGTCGCGAGGTAGTCCTGCGCCTCGTCCTCCCACCAGGCGGACAGGGCGTCGTGCCAGATGACGAAGTCGTGCTCGTGCGTCGTGCCGCGGAAGAGCTTCTTG